>NC_092871.1:2350594-2436510 GCF_032062135.1 Pyxicephalus adspersus | reverse complement strand
TATTGTATTTACATTTCCAGAAAAAAAGGTTTCTGCTAACACATGACTATGAAATGATCTCCTCATTGATCAAATCACTAAGCCTTTGACAAGGTACGTCACCGCCAAGAATTAAGACATATTGTATGCCGAAGCAGCTGTAATTAATGTCTAATTACAGTTTATTGATTGAGACACATTTGTCTTTATTAAATAAAAACTCATCTGCCTGATCAGAAATTCTTAATTATTTTTGCTCACAGCCCTCTCACTTACTAAGGCAAACATTATTCTGGCTGCAAATTAAGCCGGTTTTCACCAAAAGGTTTACTGGCCACATTTTCGTAGTTTTGTATTGGATGACTCTTATATTTGGAAATTAGGGCAAAGTGTGTATGGGGTGGGGGGCTCCTAAACAGTACTCAGATCTATGTCAGTAGATAAGAGAAACAAGACCCTAGGGCTACAGAGGATACAAGTCTCCACGGGCCAAAATAACCAATCTTAACCAACCCCCTCCTTCGAGAACACATAAGCAACATTTTGTTTCTTTCAATAAATAGAAGTGTAAAATATTTACCGATTTTCAGCTTATTCCTGGTGTCCATAAACTTGAAAAATTCTGTACTATGACTTTCTGAATTTGGAGTTATATGCAATGTCTCCTTAATAGTGCATAGCTGTATCTGCCTTTGTGAATAAACAACCTGGCTCCAGAAGTATGATGTCTGGTTCAGCTAGTTGTCTTCTGCTTGATTATGGTTCCAACTTTGCCTAAGGCTCTGTAATTGCTGTTTCATAATTGGTATGTTCCCTGAAGAAGTTGATCTTCCGTGAAACGCGTTGGAATTTTTCCAAATATCATTGAAATTCGAATCCTTGGGATATTTTTTATTGTCAACATTTTTTGCTATTGTTATACTTCAATGTTATTAATTAAATACATTTATGAGATTTAAATGCTTTCTGAGTTTTTCTAATCTGAGAAACATATCTCTCCTTTTCTGTTTATTATGTGTTGAATTCTAGAAGGTGACAATTTAAACCCTGTCATTACACGAGGTGAGAAACACTTATGCCCTACAACAGTAGGGTTAGGATAGCTTCCTTTAGATAAATGGGATGTGGTCAGATCCATCTGTCAGCAATCGTGTTTTGTATATTCAATCCTGATGCAAGCAGTGAACTGGCTATTGGAAAAAACTAAGGAAAATCTGAAAAGAATTGTAGGGGTCCAGTCTGGAGGAATGGATGTTCCTAAGGGGATTTATTTGCATGTATACCATACTAGGCAACCCCTACATGTGATATAAGCCTCTATTATTCGAATAACTAAAATCCAATGAATGAATGAGGTTGGTCAGGGAGGAAATGACCATTGATGCTGAATATCCCCCAGCCAAGAGAAGAAGTGGGCTCTATAGACTTTCTACAGCTTCCAAAGCTAAAAATGTTAGAAGTAAATCATGCACCTGATGTCACATAATGTTTATGTCCCATTAAAAAGATTTCCATTAACATCTTGTTTTTTAGAAGTCTCAAAAGTAATAGAAATCCCAAATTCATTGCCATTGGATTTTGCCTACACTTTCAGTCTTAGTGATAATAGTCACCTGGACAAAAAGAATGCATCTCCCCAGTGGGGACCCAGACAGCTTCTATTCAAAGTCTTAAGAGAGCGTTCTTGAAAAGAATCTTAATGAGATTCTTGAATTCCCAAATCTCTTATAGGTTGTATTTACTCTTAACAAGCTCAGCCCATGCATTGTGGATGTAAAATCTCTCCCCCATCATCAGAGCTACAGAAGAATCAGGGATGCAATGAGAAATTGTTTGCAGACTTTTTGAAAGGACATAATAATATAAAATAAAATAATTATTGTTCATATCATAGTTCTTATGAATAAAAAGTAAATAGCTAATAACATGTTAAAAAAAATCATAACACAAAACACAAAAGCTCCATAATAAGCTATGACATTAACATATAACAAAACCAGTCACATAACGAGATCAAAAAATGTGTATTTCATAGTTATAACATAAAAATGATTTTTATAAATTGACCAATAGCTTGTATTTTAAAAAGAAACAACATTAAAACTCAGATAAAAGGGTTGCCAATAAAACTCAGATAAAAGGGTTGTTCCTCACCTCACTTTCGATTGGTAATGTTTTTGGAGCCACCTCTATGTAGAGTAAGTATATGTAAGTATAGGAAAGAAAGAGGTTCGTAGTTGTTCGTATAACAAATAATGAGTGTATTGGCTAAGTATTTTGTCAATACAAAACATAAATAGACATATATACAGTGTTTACCTTTTCCCCGTTAACACTTCACAGGACAGGGGATTGGCATACTATGAATTGTAATAACTGGAAAAATATAGTTTAGGATAAAGGAAAATTGTTGTTTTATGACCGTGAAGAATCCGACGCGTTTCGCCTCGATAGGCTTCCTCGGGGATAGGTAGTTACGGCCTGCTTAACAGTCCATCATTGGAATAATGTCCCAAAATAGTTAAATTGAAGGTAAATATATAAAAATTGAATATCAATCTGATCACAGCTGTGAAGGTTGCTAGTATGTACTTCTTAGGGATCAGATTAGTATTAATAGAGTGTATTCATCCATTAAAGTCCTTGGGATAAGTAGGAGGATAGGAAATCACCTTCCCAGTATCTTGAGATGAAAAGTGCAGCAGAGTGTGTGTCAGTATGAGTACAGCCCATCATACTTTAAAACTCACAAATCACACTAGCAAGATGGCATTAATAACTGTTAAAGATGGCGGTTACTGGTGTTGGGTGAACTCGCCTCTATTCGGTTCACTGACAATTTGCCCAAATTGACCCCAAATCGGGGCGTTTTTTGTAGCTTTGAGGGCGACATGGGAATTATACCATTTACCATTTACAGCTTAGAGCAATGTTTTTATAACATAGGGGAGGCCTTGAAATAACTTTCAGGTCCTCAGGGACCCCCTTCTATAATTATTTTATCCAGAGCTCACAGTATATTATTCTGGTGGTCAGTGGAAAGAAATCCTCTTACATTGCTGGCCTGGTCTGAAGAATGTCACCCTTAAGCTGCGTACACACTTTCATAAATTATTGTTGGAAACGAACGGCCAACGACTGATCGGCCGAAAATCGTTCGCTATCTATCGTGTGCACGGTCGTTCAGTGATCGTGCATGTTTCTACAATACACTTTCTCCTTTACATGTCACTTCCTGCATCATTCAAACGATTGTAACTAGCATGTGTATTATTATTATTATTAAACAGGATTTATATAGCGCCAACATATTACGCAGCGCTGTACATTAAATAGGGATTGCAAATGACAGACTAATACAGACAGTGATATAGGAGGAGAGGACCGTGCCCCGAAGAGCTTACAATCTAGTAGGTGGGGGAATTTCTTACACAATAGGATGGGAGGTGTGTACACTATTAGTGGATTGTATTCGAACAATTGTTTGGTTACAGCATGTACAGAATTGTGCACAATACGATCATTAAATATAATCATGCATAATCCTTGATCGGTCGTAATCCTTCGTTTTCTAACGATAATTATTGGAAGCGTGCTATTTAAGGTTTACAGATAGCCAAAACGATCATTGGGGTCACTTACACTGACCTGAAGGTCACAAACTGCTCACTGCTCAAGGAACCCCTAGGAACTTCTGGAGTTACACTGGCTGGGAAACATTGGTTTAGATGGATCCCTTAATTTCACAGTCAAGTTGTGGCAGAATCAGGACTTACTATTCAACCACAGGGACACATATTGCATAAATGTACCAATACAATAGGTGGATTTATTCTGAAAAATCTTTAAGCTTTCATCAATCAAGAATTCTTCTACTTGGCACAAATTCTCATTGTTTGTCTTTAGGATCAGAAGGTACCCCATTCAGGAAGGACCACTGCTGATACTACCAGCCAATGAGAATCTCTTCTTGCAAATATCCTAGTTTCTTCTTGGAAACATGGCTAATGGTGAATATCTAGTATTGCAGTCATTGTACAGAACACGGAGGGCATTTTTTGGCTAATTTAAATTATATACCTAAATAAATACTTTTTATATTTTCCCTATTAAAGTGACCCAGTTGACATTATAACATAAACCCAAATGTGACCCCCTTCTCCCCAGTAAATCCCTGAGCCTTTGCATTACAATTTAGTTGTCATCAGAGCTGTCATTGCTGCAACTTATTGGAGCCCTGTGACATTTCCATGCAAAGCGTGTCCCTGGAACGAAAATGAGAGTAAACATGTTTGGAGCCTAGAACTTGCTTTTCTAAGATTTGATAAAATGAATTTTAATTTGCCAGATTCATTTTGTGAGTTTTCTTAACAGATAGAGAATCTGCATGGCTCTGCATCTCCTTGGTAACCGGTATATGCGCTTCTGTTATCAAAGTCATCGGGTCGAAGTTATGTCTGCTTGTGAAACAACGGGCACTGCGGGTTGGGTCTGTCTATCAGCACTGACCCCTTTGTGTGGGGGAGGGCGGGATTTTCAATTGCTGGTGACATCTGGAGACACTTAGACCAATCAGAAAAAGAGCTGAGCATTTTTGGTGGCACAGAGAGCCAATCAGTGGCTAAATTTAACATTTCAGGCACAACCCAGAGCAAGAGAACCTGTTGAATAAAACTGTCTTTGGATATGGCTGCCATCTTTGCGCTGGATGGTACTCACAGTTATAATTTTTGGATAAGGTGGGTATTTCTTTGTTTTTGTGTGTGGTCTCATTTTTCCTCACAATTTCCCCTTACTTCCTGTCACAGTGACACCTGTGTAAGAAATAAGAGATGTATATAGATAAATAAATATGAGACATGAGGATTTTATCTTGTCTTTTCCTAGTACTCATGTACTATATATTGGAGCAGGCTACAAACTTGACCCATCTATCAATAAATTTGACCCAAATACCCCCTGGTCTAATACCCCCTGGTCTAATAACCAAAATGATGTAGATATTTGATCTAAATCTTCTGAACATAGTAGTGTTGGTGTTCGAATTCGGGTTGTCTTTATATTCGACCCGAACATGGCAAATTCGTATGTAAAAATATGTGTTTAAAAAAAAGAGGCTTTAATGTTAAAGTAATTTATTGAATGTGTGTGATTTGTGTAGCTAACTTTAATTTTTTTACAGGTTATCCCACAATGGCAGGATGATTCCCATGGCTGAGGAAAGGTAAACCCTGATGACAGCTCAAGTGTCATCAGGATTTTCCTTTCCTCACCCAATCACAGAGAATGATGAATAGGAAGACTTGTCCCCATTTAACCTCTAGTGCCCGGGGATCACACATTGACAGGAGGATTCCCACAGCTGTGCTCGGAATGAATACAGATGTGGGAATCATCCTGTCAGTGTCACGGGCCGTGGAGTCACATACAGTTCCGCTACGGCTGCAAGAGGAATCAGGGGAGTGGAGCTGACAGCTGGTACTGATATTGATCAATAAATAATAATGAAGGCATACTGTGAATACATTATATCAAATTATGAGTAAATTCCAGTATATGTGTATTCCTTGTAAGTCCATACCCTTCAGCACCAACTAGTGCTTTAATTTTGGTGCCAATACCATGTTTGGGGACTTCCAATAGACGTGCTAAATAGGCCGCCATAGACCTCATTTTTTTAATATATCAATCCTGAACAATATATACCAAAGAAAAGAAGATAAGAACAAAACAGGGGGATGGAGGACTGAAGAAAGAGCTAAGGGAGCTAAGGGAGAGAATAAAGTAGTTCACTGCCATAGACTTGGCATTCAAGTTTTGCAGAAAGCTGAACTTTTGGAACATTTTGTAAGATGGTCAAAATAAACTTGAGCATATTTGGAAAACACTAATCCTATTCGACAGATTTTCTATCACTTTAAGTGTTCTGAGAGAACAGGTGGAAAAAGAAAAAACTTCCCAGGTAAAGCTATAGACCCCCACCATACCCTGAAAATATTTGTTTGGGCCTTAAACAAACATATTTTGAAAGTCAGCAAAGGGATTGGATCAGTGCTACAAAACATAATTAACATTTGCAAGCTTTATAAAAAACAAATCAAAATTAATATTTTGTTATGCTTTATAGCCCTGATGAAGGAATTGTTGCATAGCACAACGCAGGATAAAGGGTGTGTGGCTAAATAAGTGGGATTCAGCCAACATGGTTTATTCATTGTGAGCTTGTGAGAGTAACAAATAAAAATAAATATAATATTAAAAAATATGCTCAAAATATTATTCCAGTTTGTTGCTATGTATCGATATTCATGTGAACTGTCATAATCATTAAGTTCCCAGACTCTCCGCCACTATCTCTGTAATATTTCATCCTCGATATAACCTGCACTTTGTTAATACATTCAGGAGGCTCTTTTGGACTCCTTTACCTGCGTCCTCCATTATTGCAGACTATCGGTGAGTTTATATATTCATGCTACATGAAGGCTGAGCACGTCCCACGCTGTTGTTTTATGGAAAACATTATCTTTTTTTTTTTCTTTCTTCAGCAGTCAAGCTGCGTTTTGCTTGTTGTTTGTTTCCATTTCATACGGAATTTGTGATTATTTGTCTTTTAATGCTCACTGCTTTATGTTGGCCATCAGCAGCCTCAGCCTGACTCTGAGCCCTTCAAACAATGCAAAATAAAAGGCAGATTTATAAATCACATAATGGATTACAGAGAAACATTCCTGCCCAACAAATTTGGTGTATTAGTCTGATGTGTGCAATGATCTTTTCTATTATTTATTTTTTTACTAATTCACTGAGAAGTATAATGACAATTGCATTCTGAGGACAACTTCATGAAAGTGACCCTTTCCACCCACCCCATGAGTTCACCCACCCATACTAAAATTCCTCCCTATTCTCAAGTTCTCTAGAGTACAGCTTTATATGATACTGTTCAACCCTTGCAAGCATAAAGTTCTCCTCTTTGTGCTTTTATGTCCACTTGACAGCTTGGGCCCCCATAAATGCACAAGATCCCCAGGAATTATTAGGGAAATGGTGCACAGGTAAGTGTGGCCTGAATAGAGAGTGTAGCTGGGAATGGTCTGGCTTCTAACATCACATCTTTTATGATATCCTGCACTTGCTGCAATCTGCCCAACCTGTCCTGGTCAATATCAGCTCACTTATGTTCAGCTCTAATCCAGCTGTAATATTTGCAGTTTTTATGGCTCCAGCTGGGTGCTGCTTGTCCTGACCTTTGCTTGCTTAGCAGCTCTAGATGTGCATCGCTTTCCCTGTCTGTTGCTTGCAGTACAGTTTCGGCTGTGCTCTGCCTGCATTAAGCTTTCCCTACATTACAGCCCCAGCTGTGCTCTGCATTACATAACCATTGGCTTCCTATGCATCCAGCTGTGATTTGCATGCCCTTACCATTGTTTGCATTATATCTCCAAGTGTCTATTGCCTGCCATAACCTTTTGCAACATTACAGCTCAAGCTCTGTACTCCCATCCCTCACCTTTGCCTATGTTAGAGCTCAAACTGTGCATTGCCTGCCCTTACCTTTGCCTACCTTACAGCCTAAAGTGAAACTTTCCTAACAAAATAAAAAATTGACCCTATCCTTACTTACTCAGAGCCCATGATCCCTCCACAGTTGGCTTCCATCCGGTGCTGTACAATCTTGGAATTTTTCTTCATTCCTGCACAGAGGAACCAGCAGGCACCGCCATCTTTGTCTGTCTTCTTTCTGCTACTGCTTAGGTCAACCAAGCTTACAGGGTGAGCAGGCATAAGTGTAAACGGCATATTTACATTGAAGGAATGTGGCCCATGATCCAGCATGCGCAGAAGGAGTGTGTATACGTGATGTAGGTATCCCAGGGGGCTGTGGACTTCATATTCAGTCTTTACTACCGCGGTGAGGGGCTTCCTCTTTATTAAAAAAAATTTAAGGAAAAGATTTTTTACTTTATAAAAAAGAGTTATCTCTTCTAATATACAAAATAGAAAATGTTGTGATAGGTTTGCTTTAAGTTGTGCACCTCTTGCCCCAACCGTTTAACTACATTACGGCTCCCATGGTGCACTGCCTGCTCTGACCTCTGATTGTGTTATGATTCACCTGAAGTGGCCATTTGTAGTGTGTTCACGGACTATTCATTCTTCTCTACTGGATACCCCACTTTAATCACAGCTCTACCCAAAATATACATTGTTGCCCCATCCATAAAACTGCCCCAGTCATTTTTCCAGTCTGCCCACATTGAGACTATATTCTAAATCCTATTTTCTCAATTCATTTTTTGCTGTTACATCAGCCGGAGAAGATTTGAAACACAACAGAACATTCTCAGCATCTGGTTTTGTTTTTTTCCTTTCCCTGCTTTTATTTCAGTCAGCAGACTATTTAATAAACCCAAAGCAAGTCAATGGCAACAATTAAGTCAAATTAAATTGGAAAAATAGCACTGCAAAAAGAAAAAAAAAGGAAAGGAAACGGGCAGCAATAACTGCTACTCGTGTTGTGTTATCCTGTTATTAAATTAAGGTCATTCACACTAAATTAATTTTAAGGAACACATTTTAAAATGTGGTTTAGAGTCTAACAATCTCACCTGTAATTAATGGGGTGCCGTTGCTGTGCCATGATTACCAGTTCTTTTGTTTAGTGCGTTTTAGTACAGCATTAAAAAAAGTTGTATTGTAATTGACTCAAAATAAATAGAAAGCATTGTAGGTGACTCGGATTTTCAGTATGGCCTCTATCTTCTGCACCAGACCAACAAAAACCCAATGGATGCCGGGAGCCTCTTCTCAGCACCTCCTGTAACCGAGCCTTTGCATAGAGACGGACCTGGAGCTGAAAGGAGGCAACATCCATAGATAAGGGACTTTTTCAACGGCATTAAAGATAATTGATAGTATTTCATAAAATACAAAACCTTTATTTACAATGTATTAACACATCATATTAGCTAAATAAATAGACAAGTAACTACATGTACCAAAAGGTGCTAAGTTGCAACCCCACAATTTTCATTGAACAAAGCATGATCAAGAGGAACATGAATCACAATCTTCGGTAGATGGTAAAGAAAAGTCTGGTGGGGACCATGAAGGATCCAACGCATTTCACAATACACAACTTCTTCCTGAGGATGATTGCTACACTAAAAACAATGTGTACAAAACAATAGGTCCATATATGTATTAGAAATACAATTTCCTAATCAGACAAATAGGTAAGCCAGAAGTTCCTAATCTCTGACTTTGGTATTGTTAGCATCTTGTAATAGAATGGGATTGTAAAGATTGCTTTTATATCTCTATTTGTATTTGCATTGCCACTGCTTAAGCTGCGTACACACTGCCAATTTTTGTCGTTGGAGAGGATCTTTCACGATCCTTTCCAACGACAAGGGAGTGCACGATGCATGAACGGTGCTGTACATACAGCACCGTTCTGCTCTATGGAGAGGGGAGGGGGAGAGCGACGGAGCGGCACCCTGCTGCGCGCTCTCCCCTTCACTTTCATTACGATCGGCTGTCGTCCATCGTCCGTGGATCCGGCAGGTCGGTCGTCCGGACGATGGACGACACCGACTGTACACACGGCAGATTTTCGCCCGATAATTGGCCGATGCCGATTATCGGGCGATAAAAATCTGACGTCTGTACGTAGCTTTAGACTTCTTATCAACCCACTAATGGGGCAAAGTAAAGTTTAGGCTCAATTTCTGTTAAATGTGTCCTACCCTTTTACTATTTGCAGTTTCTGGAACCCCCCCCCCCCTCCATTTGGTGCATGATAAGAAACTAGAAGAAGATTATAACTTCTTCCTTTCCAAAATACTTTTTCCAGGAATTTACAGATTTATAAAAATTAAAAAAAATGTTTGATGCTCACGGCAGCCCAATTCTCTTTCCACGCTTTCAGGGTCAGAAGATATACATGAAGATATGGGTCAGAAGATATACATATTTTCTTGAAAAAGATTTGGCAGCCATAATAAGCCTACATTTATATGTGCTAAAACTTGCACATGAAAACTTCCCAACGAAGGTTGGCCACAATTATCCATGAGTGGATAATCCTGATCAGCAAACACTTCAGAAGCATTTCAACCATAAAGAATTTTGGTGGCTTTAAAGTTGATCTTACAGATCTTTAGCAAATCTTCAGGATTTGCCCGAGTTTGGGCATTTCAGACAGTTAACCGTTAAGTTAACAATTAGGTCTGCAGCGATTAATGCACAACACAACCATTTTGTGACTCTCATCTGACACTTGCGGGTTCTTGACAAGTAAAACAAATGGGGCTTTAGAACTTGAAGATCTACAGCCATCTGCCCAAAAGGTTGTTACAAAGTCATCGAAGACTTTGCTTTTAATGCAGCGATCCATTTCACAAGACCAGCACATTCGTTTAACACACTGTCCTTGTCCATCTGTTTGGTAGCCAACTGTGCTTAATAATGTATTCATCAGATTTTAAGGGGATTTAAGGAGAGTTATCATTATGAAATTACAGAATAAGCTACTTGAAAACTGCATTGTTTTCAGTCTAAACTGAAAGTGTATCCAAATATGAAGCCATCTCCTATTGTTTTGTACAGAATAGGGAAGAATTGGAACCCCCGTTTGACAAGGTGTCCCATGCTAAGGTGCTTTGTCTATTAAGGGTTCCTGGGAACTGTGTGATAGTTCTGCCAGAAGGCTTCTATAGAAAGCCAGTATTAGGGTCCTGGAGCCACCCAAGGAAGAGTTGGAAGGGATTCTTGAACACCTGGTTCATGTCTTTACCTGGAGCAAAAAAAAGGACTTTGTGTGCTACATCATTTGTAAAAAGAGAAGGACAACCCAAAGAGGTAGTAAGTGGCCCAGCTGGGCTATTTGTTTTGTTGTTTGTTTTTTTTTACATTGTGTTAGTTGGCATCCTTGTGCTACAATAATGCTTTGTTTGATCTGCTGCAAGCAATCCCCCAACAGCAAGCTCACACCTGTTATTTTTTATTGTCTGTGTCCCAGCTATATAGATTCACCCTCCATATCCTGGTGATCATTGTCACCTGGACAAAAAGTGGTGGGAAATCCCAAGCTGTGGAGTTGTCACTGGGACAGAGAGTGCATTGAAATTTTCAGTGGAGATACTTGTTCCTGAAGAAACTTTTTAAAGGAAAGAGTTACTTTTACATTGTAGATGTTTAAAACTTCACCCATTTGTGTCTCCACAACATGAACAAGGGAAGTTTTAGGACATCGACAGTCAAAATAAACTGCCAGTGTTTAACCAATACATACTGGATCCAAGCAAAAGTTCTGTATTTTTACCACATAGAATAAAAATGGATGAAACTAGGTGTTATGTCACTGATTCATAATGTTACAATTTAAAAATGTCACTGATTTCCCTAAAAACCCTTAAATGAGTAAGTATTCCCTTCCCTAAATGTCCTATACATCCAACAGCCTTCGAAAATAACATCATTATTTTAATACATTCCACCTGTGTGCACTTAATGTGTCATTTGATTGAACTTTCAGTTGAAATTAGTTAAAGATGATCCAGGTGCATCAAAAGAAAAGGCATGCAAACTCATATGGTTCATTTTTAAAATCAGCCAAAGATTTCGTAGTAAAAGCTGCCCCTTGCCAGTAGCTGCAGAATGGGACCCTTGTACTGTGTAGGGAAGCTGTGGTCTCTTGACCTCTACCTTAAAGCAAAAGAATCATGCATATCCTGTTGTCATGTTTCAAGACCTTGTAAGAATTTCTTGGAGGACCTAAAAAGTCCAAAGAACCTTCCTAAAACTCTTGTCACGTAACAGGTCTAAATATAATCTTTGGTCTGTCCTGCCACTTTCTTCCAAATTTGTTGCTGCCCATTGGCTTCCAGAAGAGTCCATCACCAGATTTTCTATTAAAATCTTAAAGGTGCTGAAGCATGATGAGCATGAGGGATGAACATGACTTTTTCCATAGTTCTACAATCACTATTGCTTACACTATCCAAAATTATAAAAAAATATATATAGAAATATTTGGCTTAAGCTATTACATGCATCCACAAAAGCACCCATCCACATCTCAACGATCCGTCCTCAAAAAGTTGTTTTATAAGAAAGGTTTTGATGAAGAATTATCTTCTTTTCTTAGCCTTTAGAAAAGCAGTTATATCTACCTACTGGAAGTACTCCCATAAGAAAGTAGAATCACATCCCCCTTATACAGAGAATGTGATTCTCAAAACAGAGTACTTTGAGCAAAGAATCCAGAATTAGTAGAGAGCAGCTCTGCAAAGGGCAGCTGTTAGCTGGTTGGTTTTAGAGCTCTGGAATGGGAAGGAAGGTACCGGGTGGCCTTCCCATTCCACCCAAGTACACCCCTGAGTTTGGCTCCAGCTAAGTAGCACAGGTGTGTTGTTAGGGTATTTAGGTGGAATGGCAGCACATAGGCTGCAAACAAGGCTGTATGGGAACTTTACTGAGCAGCTGTGATCTGGGAAGCTGCTAATTTACTTTTTACTTTCACTAAAAGATGTACAATAGAAGACAATACTGTAAACTCTGCACTACCCCCTGATGTAAGCTGCCTTTAGGTTTTGTAGGAATTTTCCTAAGAAAATCTATATTTTTTTTCACAGGACTTAGGTGTACTAATGCTTTTTTAGTCATTACCCACATATTTTTATAATGATGCATATTAGGTATATTCATAAATGTATCATTTAAAAAAATATTTGTTACCTTTAGGTTTACTATGCGTTGATATTGCACCTCTGAAGTTCAATATTACAATACAATTTTCTGGCCTAGGCAAAATGATAAAAAAACCTTGAACATTTAATAAATTAATTTTGTGCAAATTAAATGTTAAAAAGGTGGACAAATCCAGGGATGGTGATTACGTATTCATCAAAAGACAAAGTCAATACATACAATGAAAATTACCTTTTCAATAGATAGTTGACTTCTACTATTACAATTTATACATTCAAACCATTTATAAAACAGCAGCATGATATATATTTGATGCCTCTTGCAGAAAAACATTTCAATAGTAGCCATTAATTAACACCCTCGGTAGCACATTATGTTCATGCCTGACATTTTGCATTGTACACCATGTTATTTACAATTATTTGCAAATTCTGGAACATATCTCCGTTTCATTGTCACACACTGTAATTTCAAGCCTCATTTGAGGGAAAATAATATCGTAATTAACCATTTCTTGTGTCGTGTTTTCCGTAACAACGCTCTAATAACCATTTTTAGATGGATTTGGCGATTATGGTTCTTCACCTTTTCAACAAGTACATTTTAATTGCGATCATTCTGCAAGATTTTACCAGATTTTTCATGTAGCGGTACATGCTGCAAAGTTGACCTCAATATACAGAAAATGTATTTTATAAAGGATTTAAAGGACAACTTCAGGCAAACTGTGAGAGATTGGCTTTCAATGCATTCAGTGCAGAAAGAGGTATTACAGTCGTCATTTCAATTTCAGGATGCTTTGCCCACATTTATTCAAAAAACATCACTTTAACCTAATCACCAGGGTTTTCCATCGCGAGGATCAGAGTTACCACAGCATAACATAAAAACACACATTTAGGCTCCTGGCATTCTCTATGTTGGTCCCACAGACCTCAATTTTGGGGCATCTCCTAGGCTCTCCCAGCATACCAATCACACAGTCTCTCCACCTGAGCCTCCTGTCCTCAAGGTTCAACTGTCCCAAATCTCAAAGTCATGTTCATTTTTATCATCAATAGCTAGAAGCACCAGAGCCATGCTTAATTCCTGGCTTGGAAATAGGATGGAGTGCCTCCCCTACTCATTCCAGGACAGTCCGGGCCTGGATTCCTAAAAATAAATGCCACACACATGCAAAGCCCTATTCAGGGCCTTTCCCAGGAGAAATTGAGATAGATGATTTGAAAAATCCTCTAAATTTGGCATCACATATATCATTATACTGCAGAACCTACAGATGAACTGTTTTGCTTGCCAAAAAAACATGATGGCTCCTAAACTCCACCAAATGAAAAAATGATTGTGTAGTTTACTTGCATGAATGGGCCTCTTAGAGACTACCATTGTGTAGATCTGTGTATCTCAACCAGGGTTCCTCCAGAGGTTTCTAAAGAGCTCCATGACCAACGAGCAGTTTGGGCCTCTCAGGCCAGTTTAAATTTGGGTATCTTCTCACTGACTACCATACCAATATACTGTGAGCTGTGGATATAGTTATTATAGCAGGGGTTCTCTGAAGACTTAAAGGTTATTTCAATGGGTTCCCCCATGTTGAAAAGGTCAACAAAGGCTGTTATACTGTATATTTCAAAGTTTAGATTGATTGCTAAAAACACTTGACATGTTTTCCATTAAAATCTAGTCAATAATGACTGATGTAGACTGTGCCACTGCCCAAATTGCAATATTCTCCTTGGGCCAGGGCCTCTGGGTAGGGATGAGGTCTAAGGTCACTATAACTTGAGTTTGTGGGGAACATTAAGCGTTTGCGCCAATTTCTCAAACTCATGGAGAAGTTCACAAGAGGAGAAGTTTTGTTGACAAGGTTCTTGCTGATAACAACCAAGGTAGCAACAAATTAAAGTAAAATATAAATACTGTTTATTAGTGTTTTTTATTATTATTATTTCCCTATTTTTCTCATCTACCAAACAAAGATTTGGTCTGTAGGTGATCTGAGTAGGATATATTTCAGAAGTTACATAAAATGCATGAAGACCCCCATAGTTTTCCCTAACCACACAAAAAGTATTTATTCTTCTGGGAGGTAATTAGCACATATACTGCTGTGGTTTACAATTTCAGAGAAGAATACGTGCAAATATTCTGAGTTTATGTAGGTTTTCTTATAAATGAAAAAGAGATATCTATTCACCTATTCTACATTTGATGGAGGTCAATTTGTATAAGTTCAACTTTAACATGGATTTGGGGAGGGGGTCATAAAAGATAACTCTTTCTAGCCAGTTGATATGCACAGATTACTTACATACTAAAGTACATTAAAAGACCATGGGTATGTGCTTGCGTTACATTATTGTCAAACAAAACAATTTGTCCTGATCATTTCCAGTGCCAAATGAACGAAAAAGTCCTTTACAAGAGGATGAGCTAGGGGAACACCGCTGTGTCCAACTCCCTAACAAACTACAGAGGTAATTCCCAAATATTCGTTCATTGATCCACCAGAACAGAGCGATGAACAACATTGAGGGACGACTGTACACATGCTAGATGTTCACCCAAAATGAGCATAATTGTTTATCTCGAGTAACAATCAACGAGTGCAGGGTTTCTCAATCAGCGTTCCTCCAGATAATTTTAGGGGTTCCTTGACCAATAGGCAATTTTTGACTTTCGGCACCAATGATGTTTTTGACCGTCCGTAAGGGTGACATTTTTCCCAACAGTCGGCAATACAGGAGGCATTCTTCACTGACCACCACACTAATGCACTTTGAGGATTTATTAATTTTTAGATGGGGTTCCCTGAAGATCTGAAGTTATTTCAAGGGTTCCCCCATGTTAAAAGCTCAAGAAACAATGATTTAGGGTGTGAACATAGAATTATATCTTTGATCTAGGTGGAGACTTAGGACTTTCTTAGTTCTTGACAATGCAGTGTGACCACTCAGAAGGGCATTTGGAAATAGAACTCCTTTTATTATTGTTATTATTATTATTATTAATAATAATAATAATAATAATAATAATAATAATAAATAGGATTTATATACCGCCAACATATTATGCAGCACTGTACAATAAATAGGGGTTGCAAATCACAGACGAATACAGACAGTGACACAGAAGGAGATGACTCTGCTCAGAAAAGCTTACAATCTAGGAGGTGGGGGAAGTAAAGCACAATAGGAGGGGAGATATGTAATGGTGGGAAGTAATGACGGTTTTAACAGACAGAAGAAGACGGGTAGGCAATTAAAGAAAAATGGGTTTTGAGTGAACTTTTAAATCAGCAGAAGGTAGGAGCAAGCCGAACAGGATGAGGAAGACCATTCCAGTGCCCCATTCGGGTGCAGCTCTAGAAAAGTTTTAGAGCCGTGTGTGTGATGAGGTTATGAGTGCGGAAATCATTAGTAGGTCATTGAAGGAGAGAAGAGAGCGGCTGGGGGGTACTTGAATGCCCTGTTTTCAGCATATTTGCTACATACAAGTAGAACAGAACTATGAGACCTGGAAGTTGATAACATTTTTTGCTTTTTGTATAGAATACCAGCTAGATTGGAAACAACAAAAAGAAAAAAAGCCTCTGGTTAGGCTCCAAAGCCTCTGGTTAGGCTCCATTGTTTTTTTTGAAGAAAACGATTTATATATTACAGGTAGTCCCCGGGTTACATACAAGATAGGGACTGTAGGTTTGTTCTTAAGTTGAATTTGTATGTAAGTCGGAACAGGTACATGACTAGGGTAGCCCGTACCTTGCCCCTTCACCTTGCCTTCCCACCATACTTACTAACATACCTTCTCTCTTGCCAGCCCCCTTTCCGTCCTTCTTCTCCATCTTCACCTTACAAACCACACTACCCTCCTTCCTTTCCTCCAAGACTAGCTTTTAACCCTTTCCAACCAACCCCCACCCCTTGCTTCGTGTCTGTCCCTGCCCCCTGTCATGTTGCCTTCCGCATATTTCTTTGCTACAGGCTCTCTTTATTTTAATAAATGCAATTAGCACAGATGTTTGTCTCAACATATTATTAGGCAGCATGGTGTCCATTACTGTATAAAATCCTCACTGTGAGATAATCACAATCAAAGCAAAAAAAAAAAATTTTTTTTTTGGAGCCTGGACATTGATTAAAGTCTGGAGCAAGCTGTGATTGGATATGGTAAAAGAAACAACTGCAGAGTTTTTCTTGGTCATTAAAGAGTTACAAGCTGTTACAGATCAGCACCACTTTTAAGATCACCCACAACCTCAGCTGTGTTTAGCAATAGATTTCTTCTGCAAATCATGCAAACCGCCCCCCTCCCACCTCCAAGCCTCCGTCCAGCACAGGAGCGAGCAGGAAAGCCGTGTTCGAATCCAGGAGCTGTCCATATGTCGGATGTCCTTTACCCGGGCACTACCTGTATATGCAAATATGAACATATTCTCATATGAGAGACTGATTAGCACATAAGACTATTAACTAGCCAAAGTGAATGTCCTGATGAATAAGCCCATTATAATGTTTATTGTCCTACTCATTATATTAATTCATATAATATGACATTATTATTCCTTAGATGTATATGCTGACATTTCATGAATTCTTCTGATGCAAAAATGTGCACTATTAGCGCAACTCCTTTCATTTAGCATTTCCTTGAAATTATAAAAAAATAAATTGTGAAGAAATAAAAAAGATGGTCAGATACTGAAGAAAAACCCAACTTTTTGTTATGTTCATAAGACAAGTTTCTTTGAAAAATATCCAAGCAAGTGATAGCATTTTATTTAACAAACCCTTGACCTTTTTCCTGTATGATGGCTTTTACCAAAGGTCCCTTAAAATTCACCCCAAAACACACTAATAATAAACATCTATATTCTCTATCCTATAGCAAACTGCCCCAGTAATTACATGAACAATTATAATGTAATTACCCTAATTACTCACATAAATCCATTTTAGGGTGGTATTTCTATTTGTGAACCTTCTGCGTCACTCTGGCTTGCACCAAAAATCAAAACAATCACCAATGTAACTACTACCGCGATGGGAGTGTGAAAGATCCTTCTTTAAGTGAAAACTTCCTATTGGATTTAATGATGGGGTCCCCACAAGGTCCTAAAGATGCCAGCATTGGAACCTTGTGATGGCACCGTGTGATGTGGATTCACACAGGTAAAATTGGTCTTGGGAAAGAATTTCTGAATAAGTGGGAGAGGAATGGATGGGGGATTTGGCTGCCAGTTTTGCCCAATAATAGACTTTAATCATCAAAGATTGGGGACAACCTGGCCTGTGGGCACTCACTCAGCTTTTTTAAACAAGACTTTTCAACATCCATTTGCATGAGCATGATCCTTAAAATCTTTACAGAATTCAATGGACGTATTCCATATGGAAGTTTGGGCATGCTTTCTTTTTGCAACTTCTCCCATAAACACATGATTTGTGACTTTCATCCAGCTACATTCCACGAAACAAGTTATGGAGCGTTATCATTAGATTCCATTTAGATTTTTTTCCACAAAGGTACATTTAAAAATAGAATCAATTTCATACTAAATGCTGGCCATTAAATAATTTTATAGGAATTCAAGATGAGGACCAATGATTATTTTATAACTAATAGTTGTAATTACTTAGCAAATGAATGTGAGTATTTTTAAACCAGGAAAATGTTCTCAATGCCTTGTAAAGTTGGAAAATATTTTTTATAATGTTATTACCCTGGATGCCTTTATCTTCTCTTTATCTAACCGGTGCTGGAGTTTGTAAATGCCTGAACTTGACTAACCTATTTTCTATTTTAACCCCCAAAAAGCATACTCTGATTATGCAAAACATTAAAACCACCTGATGATATTTTGTAGGTCCCCCTTGTGACCCACCAAGACATGGAGTGCATAGGACCTCTGTAGGTGTTCTGTAATATCTGAGACCAAGAGACTGGCAAAAGATCCCTACACCATCCCCTCCGGCCTGCCTTCTTCCTGTAATGTACCCTACTGTCATCTCTTGGTCAACTAAATGACAAAACCAATGTTTCCAAAACAGGTTCCTCCAGAGGTTGCAAGGGGTTCTTTGAACAATGAGAAATTATTGACACTTAGGTCAGTATAAGTGACACCAATGATGTTTTTGGCTATCTGGAAGGGCGACATTCTTCCCAATGGCCAGCAATGTAAGTGGCATTCTTCCCACTGACCACCACTCTAATGTACTGTGAGCTGTGGATACAATAATTATAGCCAGTGTTCCCTGGAGGCCTGAAAGTTATTTCAAGGGTTCGCCCCCATTCTAAAAGGGTTGAGAAAGGCTTGACTCGACTGTCTTCAACTAAACTTCCATGGTCCATTACTGGGGATCAAATAGCTATTTTAATGTGTTTTTACCAGTAGATAGAGGGTTGACATGGACACCCAGAACATCTAAAGCACATAGAACCTTAACAAGCCACTTTTATTTTACCTTCCTGTTTGACAGGAAAATGCTTATTTTTGCTTTTTCCTAATAGAACTGAAACAACAATTCACATTTTGACAGGTAATGCACATAAAAATATCCCAATAAAAGGCCAGAGTTTAGGGAAAAAAAATCTGGTATCTAGTCATGGAGGACTTTTACAGGAAGAATATATGTGCAACAATTCAAAAGGTTCCTGCAAGACTATAAACAGACAAGTAAGATGAAGGAAGGTTTGATGCAAGCAGGCCCAGGAAAAGGTGTGGGGCTTGAAGACACACCTGAGGCTGATAAAGGCACTCCATTATTAACTTACTGAATCTCGATTTACACATGCAATTATCTATTAGTACTGGAGGCATGTATGTCCTGTGAGTGTTCCCTGCTGGTATAACTTTCTTTTTTGTTAATAAAAAACCCATTACACTATGAGAAGCTTCTTTCCTCTGCTTTACACATTTACATGTTTGTACAAGAATATGTACATTTGTCAGTGGGATATCAATCTATACAGAGTGCAAGACCATAGAAGAAAACAAGTTTGATTCCATATTGAGGCGATGGAGTGGCCTTTGATTTAACTTTAAACAGGTGATCATTATAATTCTGTACATTTCAATCCTGAAGTTGGTGGGATTGCACAAGGAGAACTAAGTGATTCATATTGGTGGATTAATTATTTATTTCAAATTACACATAGAGGTAGGGACTATTGCTTCATTTTTATTTTGCTTGATTTACACATTTTTATGTAGAGCCCTTAAACTCATCTTTTTAAACTCACCTACCTGTCTCCTTCGGTCTCTTAAACCCTCACCCACCATTACATATCCCCCCTCCTATTGTGTGATACTTCCCCACCTCCAAGGGTGTAAGCTCTTCTGGGCAGGGTCCTCTCCTCCTCCTGTGTCTCTGTCTGTATCTGTCTGTCATTTGCAACCCCTATTTAATGTACAGCGCTGTGTAATATGTTGGTGCTAAAAATACAGTTTAATTATAATATTGGGAGACTTGAGGCATGTTCTATAGGACAGTGATGGTTAGAGCAAATGAACCGCAATGGTTAGTTCTCATCTATGTTTGCCGGTTATAGACAGTTTATACTGTGCACTATTACATACATATCACAGAGTGAAAAAAAAAACATTGATAGAAAAACAGTTTGTGTTTTTTTTTTTTAAACACAAAAAATCCAGAGCAGAATCCCTACCGAAAATTATCATTTTCCCCTGCAGGCAAATAAAGGACAAATGTCTTTCATGATGATACACAGTCACTTATGACTACCTCTTACAAGCTAAGAGACCATCTCATTAAACCAAAATTTTGGTATCATTTCTAGTTCTTTATGTTAATTAAAAAGTACTTAAAGTGCACCCTGGGAAAGAAAAGCAAACTGTTAAATATACAGAAAAGCAGGATGTTGTTAAACATGCACTGCGGAACGTTCTCCGTTGCAATCAAATCTTTGCAATTAGCAGACATGTGCAGAATAAGTTAGCATCAGGTAGCGTCATTATTTGCAGGGGACCTCATTGCAGCTCAGCGGGCTGGTGTCTAATAATGAAAATTTAACTTGTGTTTACACACCGGCCTGGCAGGGATATTTGCAAATGGATGGCGCACTGTAAGAGGCTGCTATGGCTATTCTTCGGAATAAAAGCTACAATTGACTTCTGACATTTATTCAAGGACACAGGGTGACTCCCTGAATCTGTAAGCAGACCGAAAGACGTGACAATGGGGAGAAGTGAGATGATAACTGGGGATTGGGTTCCATTAGGGCAATCATTTCTTTCTTGCTTTGTAGTGTAAAGCTCCATAGCTACAATTATCTCACTGCTATTTTTTCTAAACAGAAAAAGTATGTTAAAAATTAGTGAGCAAGATTTTAAAGGGATATATATATATAGTGATGGTGTTCGAATTCGGGTTGTCCTTATATTCGACCTAAATATGGCTGTTCGAATTCGCATAGACCCGACCCGAAAAACAAATCCGCAAATTCGTGTGAAAAAAATGTGTTAAAAAAAAATAAAAAATATTGTTAAAGTAATTTATTGATTGATGTGTGATTTGTTTTACTACTACTGTTTTTTATTTTTTTACAGGTTATCCCACAATGACAGGCTGCTGTGCAGCTGTGGGAATCCTCCTGTCAGTGTGGGATCCCCCTGCACTAGAGGTTAAATGGGGAATGGCATGGGCACAGCTCAAGCGTCATCAGGATTTTCCCTTTCCCAGCCAATCACAGAGCACTAGAGGTGAATGAATTGGGAGACTTGTCCCCATTTAGTCTCTAGTGCCGGGGATCTTCTCAATGAATGCAGCCATGGACGGGCGCATTCATTAAGAACAGTGTACGATCCCCGGCACTAGAGGTTAAATGGGAACAAGTCTCCCCATTCAAAACCTCTAGTGCTCTCTGATTGACTGAGGAAAGCTTTCCTCAGCCAATCAGGGAGCACTATCACTATTCCTGGATAGAGATTTTCTATCCAGGAACACAGGACTCCCTGTGTTCTTGGATAGAGAAACTCTATCCAAGAACACATACAAATAGTAAAGGGCTGCAAGAGCAATCAGGGGAGCGGAGCTGTCAGCTCTTCTCTCCTTGCAGTTTTTCGCAGTCTCTAAAAACAACCCAAATTCTGACTTCAATGGTGTTCGAATTCGGCATTCAATCACCCAAACAATTTCTCCCTATTCGATCAAATAGCTGTTGAATTGAATAGTGAGATATTCGACCAACATATATATATACCACTGCCGGGCATGTTCATGTATCATCGGGGTACTGATAAATGGGCACCTATATTGGCTCATACACAAATGGCTCCAATGTTGGCACTGTACAAGTCATCTGAGGCTCATATGTGAGATCAGTGTGAATAAACATCAATATTTTGATCAGGGGTTGAGTTTCATCTACCCTCTTACAAACTTCCCTGTTATCTGACCTGCTTGTAGATTACTCTTCTGATACTCTCATTGGTAATTCATTAGTTCTTTACCAATTCTAGCTTATGGTTTGATTCTGCCTGTCATTTCTGCACATGTGATACTGACTTTAGCCTTTTTATCCACCATATCTGTCTTCTTTTTGGTACTGTTAATTGACTCTGAATTTTCCGCATGGTGCCCCACTGTTCATCCAAGAGGAATCTTCGCCTGTTGATTGAATCCACATCTGTCTTTTGCCTAGATCTCCAATGCTTGTCTGATGTCCACTGTTAATGTGCCCTCTGAAGTTCTTGAATCTCCAGCAAACACCCCAACTCTTCAATCCTGAAGCTTTTTGACTAGAGGAACAAGAGAATCAGCTTTGGCCATCTTGGTCCCCACCAGTTGTGGGACATCATCCATTAGCCATTTCAGCATTCTCAAAATAAAGGTTAGCTGCTTGAGGCTTTATACCAATCTCTACTTTATCAAATGGTGGAAAAGTATGTTTCCTAGTGTAGGAGATGGGAGTGGTGATCTTACCTGTATACTGTGTGTCACATTTTTGTTCATGCACAGGTTGTGATGGGAACATTATGGTCTGTGCACATAGGTGATGTGAAATGCTGGACATCTCTTATTCTGCAGGAAAACAGCTCTGTACAGCTAGTGAGATTGCATGAGTAAATATTGTAGCAAAAGCCTTTATATGTAACCCCGCTGGACCTTATATTGAAAAATAAAAAAATACAAGAATTGGGCTTTGGAACAAAAAGAGAAACATTTCATATTGGCTACCAGTTCATAGCCCAAGGCACACAGGTTGCTATGTCTAAGACAGGAAGAAGTACATTACAGACTATAGAAAAATTGAAAGGCTACAGACTAACTGATCCAAACTCATGAACTAAATCGCAGCTGAGGATACAGAAAATCACGAAGGATATTTAAAAATGAATTTCTATAATTAGCCAGAGTGTACTCCAGCTGGATGTAATTCCGACTGTCCAGACATGAACTCGGGAATGTTAAATAATAAACCTCCCCTTCACTTAGCGGAAAGCCCTCTGCTTTTTCACTGTGCTGATTGACAGGGAGCCACAAGCCATGTGACAAAGCCAGGGTGCAGGGAGAGGTCAGGAGTCAATCTGCAAGGTTGATTTGATATCATTCACTATTTATCTGACTTGTCAGCAGTGCTGGGTGATAGTAGATTTGCAGCAGTGTTGTGCAAACCTTTTACAAATGAATTTGACAGAGCTCTGAGCAGCTGGGAATATCTTCTGCCAGATCCATGTCAAGCAAAAAGAATCATCCTTGTGAACCCTGCCTGGGCTCTGGTCAGTTTCCGCACCCAGACACAGACTCGTAAGCTGGAACTGCACAAAAGCCACATACAAAATGATCATGCTTTCAAATAGGAGCCCTTCATGGCAAAAAAAAACCTTAATTGGGAATTTCAAGAAAATATAATAATAATACCCTTTAGCTCAGGTATATATTTATGTGCAAAGTATTGGAGTGGATGTAAACCCTAATTAAATGACATTTAGTTTGCTAACCCACAATGTATCATACATGTGCCATTTTAATCCTTTGGTGTATTTCAGTGATGGATCATGTAATGTGTATCAGCACGGTTGCTTCATCTTTCATTTGGTGCTATTGGAGTATCAGTCAGGAATGTCTTCTTATTTACCTGCCCTGACCTTTTGTATAGCAGAAATCAGGAAGAAATTGTTCTCCTGTACAGTACAATATTATTTAAGGAAAGGGGGTACAGACTGGTTGTTTTTCTCATTTCATGAATCATTGTGCACCACAGGGGATGAAACTTATTTTATTGTCTCCCCATTAGTCCCACCAAGGGAGTATGTGGCAGGCAGTCAGTCTAGTTGGAAGCTGGGTGCCACCCAAACAGGATATGGGTCAACTTCAACACCGTTCAAAGAAAATTCACAGCTTGAGGAGAAAAATGGGAGGAAATTTAAGTACAGAACAGTTTTACATAAAGCACCAGAAATATTGACTCGACTATTAGTAAAAATCACTGCACTTGCAGATATGAACACCTGCTATGCCCATCATGGGAGGCTTCCACCATTTCAATGCAGAGATAACAGGTCTTCACAGGTCTGTACATCTGCTATGCCCATTATGAGGAGCTCCCACCATCCCTGCACAGAGTTTCTGGATATCCACACCTTCTTTGCGGAGTTGCTACATTGCTGTTATTAGGGCTTATTAATTTCCCTGCATTTATTTGCTACTTTGCTGTGCCCTCTACACTGAGGAGTTCCACAGGGTCTTAGTGCCCGTTATACCATGTTCCTAGGTCTGTACACCAGCTGGGGGGTTCCTAACATCCCTTTGCTATGTTGCTACTTTGCTTTGCTCATTATTAGGGGTTCCTGCCATTCATTCTACATTTTAAAGGGTGGAACAGGAGAGGCAGAAGCACACAAAGATGGAAAGGAAATTAGATGGGCTTTATGATCGAGAGATCTTACTGTTGGAGTATCCAAGACATAAAAGTCAGGGTCTGACTACCCACCAGCCTTTAAAAACCAAAATATAATTTTTGAGAATACTGACCCTTTAATATCCACAAATTATCCAACTTGTGTCTCCAATGTTCCAGATGTCTAAATACACAAGCTTTACTTGTGCTTATTCTTTATACTGTTTTTAGAACTTTTGAGCCTTTATGTTCTGATACCATTTTACAATCCACTAAGATACCAGAAAGGGACCCTCACTGGAAAGCATTTCACAAATTGTATCAGCTATTGCAGCACTTGTTCAAAAACATTTAAAAAAATACTAAATAGAACAGCTTTAGTGACTTGTCCACCATTCGCCTTGCCAAACAATTACATCCCCCACTGTTACTACAACAAAAGAAGACTTTCATCAAGATGACTCTTTTTTCCAGGCAACTGAACCAATTTTCATCACCGAGAAACCTTTTGTTGTATCAGTTTGTGCTATATATGTATAAAACCCATTTCCACAGCTTTCAGGACCCTGGACAGCTCCCACAGATTCAGGACTATTATTATTGCGTTGGATGAAATTCTGAAATTCTACATAACAGAATGACAATAAATGTAAACTCAATAACATGTAGTTTGCTAAAGTGCTCTGAAACATAAACATTTTTTTTTATAAAACACGGTTTTTACATCTTTTTTGTCTCATTCTCTTTCATCTTTCATCCGCTTTCTGTCCACATGTATTCTCTCCAGCTTTGGCTGCACATCCTAGATCTGGAGCCAGTTTCTGATATTGACAATGGTGGCCAATCCCAGAGCAATGTCTTCCAACACAGACACCTGCAGTCTCAGAGGTACATGAGTAAAAGGTGACAACACAATTGAAATATATTTGCCATCCCATTACAGGACATTCAGGGACAATTCACAAAGACTTTCTTGAAAAGATAACTGGGTATTATTTTTTTAGTTCATTTTAATTAAATAAAAATACTAACACCATTATTGCCAACCAATGTACTCATATTACTGTGTGAATTTAAAACAGGGATATTACAATAAGGAATGAAAAAACCCACACACAATACAATCTACAGTTGTATTCCTATATACTGGATCCTGTCAAAGAGAACATAAGTGTAAGGAACCACCGATATCAAGCTTATCTCCTCCTTGCTAAAGCACCGGCTCCCTTCTCCTGGGCTTGCAGGCAGTTCTGACATAGGACGCGTCTGCTCTCCCAGGTTTAATGTGCATCTACTGTGCTTTCTTCTGTGTTTTCTCAAATGCGGACTTGTTGAGAAAACACAAGAAAAGCATAGAGGGCATAGTACAACTATTGAAATGTGCATTGACTTGAGTTTTTTAGGGGCAGTACCGCACAAGTCAACAGAATGAATGGAGTGAGAGGAGGGGATTTCTTGCATTGCAGGACCTCAGGTACAGCTTCCTCTCCAGCGAGAAGAACAATGAGCAATACAGCAGTGACAGCCCCGAATCTCATGCCAGATCTCTTAAGGTCAGCAGTCAGAGCCTTAGGTGATCTCTGCCAATTATGACACACTGCCTTAGATGACACTGCCAATATACAGTTATGAGATTACAATACGAGAAGGTCTAGGCACAGGAAGTCACCTGATTTACAACTTTGTAGCTATAGAACAAGAATAGGCAGAGAAAGTTACTTAATATGGAGCCATTTCAGACTTAAACTTAATGTTCTTCTGCAGACTTAACCACTGTCCCAACCACTCCTGTTCAACCGAACAAGAGCAGTTAAAAACCATTTTGTGCATGTTTTTGGATTCTGTTGTCCCTATGATGGATTGTGGTCTAGTACTCAAAGTGACAAGTTTCATCTGGCTTGGCAAATTACTTTTCCTCTGGAGAAAGAACTGATTCTGGGTGCATAGCAGCAGCTTTCTATATGCTTGGGAGTGACTAACTGCATGGTTTTCAGCCACAAGTGTGAAAATAGTCATACAGCTTTCACGCTACAGAACAGAAGTGCCTTGACACAGAAAGTCATCTGATATATAGCTATGAGGATACAGAACAATAGAGGATCATAACAACAGAGGATACAGTCGTAAAAAAAGAAGAGGGGACACAAAAAAACCCCTGCCTATGTGTCACGCTAATGGAAAGAAATTTCATGATACTAGAACCTGCCCACTTTCCAATTGCAGGTCTGAGCCTGTGATGGGAGAGTGAGTGCGTTGGGTTCAGAGAGTAAAAACCCACCCAATGCCCCGAGCCTGCAATTCCATATGGGAGACATGGTCTGCGCCTCTGGCTGGTGTGCCCCCCCTCTCAGCTGGGTCCTTCTCCTGACCCTGTGGGACGGTGGACAGGCCAGAGCCGGGGACCACCAAAGAATTTGCAAAATAGGCGTGGGCATACATGCCCATTATTGAAAAAGGTGAGGGCACGGCGTTCCCACCCATGCCCACCCCAATACACCCCTGGCTATTAGGGTACAGAACAGGACTGCTTGGGCCCAGGAAGTGTCCATTTATACGGCTATGAGGATACAGAACAAATGTGCCTAGGAGCAGGATGTGCAGTTCTACTATTTTTTAGGGAGAGTTCAGAACAAAAGGTCATTTTTAGGGCACAACTAACATTTCTAAATGTTCCCTATAACTTAGCAAATCTCCACTTTATGAGTTCAACTCTGGTTTAATGTTTTATGAGGACATATCTACAACCAAATAAAGAAAAAAAAATCAAAAGTAAAATTTTCCATCCTAAATTTAGGAGATGTAATTTTCCCCCAGTAAACAGAAATGTGTCCTCTAACCATTTGGAATTGTCAGCTGCATCTGCCTCGTCCGCCGGATTTACACTACACGGCCAATTTGGGAGTAGTGCCGTAATCAATCATGCTGTCATTGAGTTAATGTACTTGGTATTTAAAGAAGATGTTTCAATCTCTGGAGTGGTCAAAGAAAACCCCCAGAATGCATGTTTTCAGAGATAATTGCTTAGATGAAATAACTTCCTATTTTTTTTTCTTGCATATCTGGTCCTTTTTTTTTCTCCCTCTCTTCAGCCTCCTGTCTGCTGATTTATTTCCAGTTAACTTTGGTGTTAATGCGATCTTTATTATGCGAGCACCTGTACTTTTTTATTAAAAAAAAAAAAAGTAAAAATAATTTGTCGAGCGTTCTGCCAGCTGAATACTGTGAACTTATTCTGCTTTGGGTGCAAACATTAGCAAACAGTCATCAATATTTTGTGCCATCCTCTCCTTTGTTGAGCCTTATCAGGTACAGATGTCTGCTGTGATTAAAGGCTTATTACAGACCTGGGAAATGTCTGGAGACCTTTTTGCAGCTCTCCATAAACTCCCAGACTGTTATTACATTAGCATTTTTCAGCTTTTTTTTTTGTACTTATTTGCAGCCTCCTCATTAAGCTGCAGAAAGAAAATAAAATAATGGATAGTTGTAAGGGTCAGTCTCCTGTAGAGGAAAGATGAATGCCATGGTGGCAAGGTTCATCGAGCAGACACCCTGAAAGCATGCTTTATGTGCACAGTTTAGTTCTTAGGTGCCCCAAGGACCTAAAGCTTATCATAACCCAGAAACAAAAATGTCACATATGACATCTTGGCTGTCCTTGGATGAAGTGGCTGCATTTGTTTCCTTTATTCAGTCTTTGTTTCCCATTTTTTATTCTTGTCTATTACACATTTCTACTACACACTAAGTTAATAGAGAAGCAATGTGGAAAGGAAGTGTGTTAGGATGACTTTACATCCCCCTGCTCATCTCTTTAATGTAGAGGTAAAGGGGTCCTGAGGGGCCCTGTGGTCTTTGAGATACTCAGGGATAATGTAACTGATCTGGCACAGGCAAGGAATCATGCAATTTCTGATAGGATCAGCTGGTATATTTTTGCATGTATTAAACAGTTGTACCAAGATGCATTTTAATGGTAAATATATATTGGTGTTGGTCAAAATGGCCTTCACTGCCAGTTTGCCCAAAATGACCTCAATGGTTGGGTTGATTCAGTAGGCTAATTTGAACTCTATTGAAGTAAAAATGAATAATATCCAATATTTATATAGCACCAACATATTACGCAGCGCTGTGCTCTAACTGTCTTCAAAGAGGCTCACAATCTAATGTCCCTACTGAAAGGGTCTGAGACACTCCATTTTGTTGCCTGAGACACTCCATTTTGTTTCAGATTCTAGCCTAGTTATGAGAACTAAATGTATTCCTCGGTTGTTTAGACTATGTGTATAAACCTGATGTTCTGCCAAGACGAGTGTCCTTGTTAATTCTGCTAAACTCAGATAATGTCGATTGTTTATGAATAACAAGGTGTTTTGTATGTGTCTGAAATGATGTCACTAAATAATCCTATTTAGGATACATATATTTTAGTGAATTTCCATTCATTCTAAATGAGCATGCCCAACGCCATATTGTTATGGTATATAAACTAATGTTTGTTATAATAAAGTTGAAGATTGCTTGATACCATACGAGTGTATGCGTCGTTGACCAATTCTTCCCAGGCGCCTGCTCTGATGCACTGGGGGACACTGGGATGGTGAGAGATCACAGAGGAATAGAGCCAAGAAACCTGCAGATCCTTTCACCTACCATAGTCATATGTCATTATACAGTCTAAGGACAATTTTGAGGGGAAGCCCATTACCCCATATGCATGTCTTTTTTTGGAATGCGAGAGGAAACCCAAGCAAACACAGGGACAAACTGCAAACTCCATGCAGATAGTGTCCTGGCTGAGATTTGAACCTGGGACCAAGTGCTGCAAAGGCCAGAGAGCTAACCTCTGAGACACCATGCTGCCCATCATTAGAGAAACAATTCTAGTATATAGCGCATTTAGCCAGTACACCTCGACCTATGACTTGTATAATGTACAGCTTAGCCAATTCAGCCAGTGAACAATGATAGGCACAAGATCAAACTTACCTGTCATTGCCCGAGGTGCCAAACCTGATCGCCAAACATTGACAATGTTCAACTTTATTCAGGTAGAGACAAATAACTGATGTTTGGGCCAAATCTTTTATTTCTAATTCAAATTAGATTTACACCTAATCACATAAACCGTATGTAGTCTTAACATGCAATATATAGTTTAAATGTTTTCATCTTTTTAAACTCAAACTTTATTCCAGATGTTCCTGCAATTAAGGTCCGTGTGGAGTTACCTCTAGACATGGGGGACAATACCCCATCTCCAAATGTTCCCATGTACTTCTAGCAGAAACATTTATTGGCTGCTCTGATGCTAAATGCTTATGCATTGTCTGTCATTGTTGCAGTCAGAATATGTTTAATAGCAATGATCTCTCCACTGCAGGAATGCATGAAGGTGCAGAGGGATTGATTTATTAAAGCTCTCCAAGTCTGGAGAGGATATACTTTCATCAGTGAAGCTGAGTGATCCAGCAAATTAGGAATGGATTTCTTCAAAGTCATTTGCTATTTGTTAGCAAAAGTTTTAAATCCTGGATTTGATCCATTCAGGTTTGCTGGATCACCCAGCTTCACTGATGAAAGTGTATCCTCTCTAGTCTGTAGAGAGCTCAGAGGAGATGACGCACTAACATGCTTGAATTTTCAGTTGTTTTCCATTGGAAGAGGAACCTAGTAGCACTGGTTTGATATCAGGTTGGTTGATATAAAATGAGTACCTAAAGGATTACATAATACTATAACCAATTTATGATAAGGGTTGGTATATGAAAATGTGTCAGTACCTACAATCAGCAGTGCATTTATGATAATGTTATAGTTATTATTTAGTTGTATCATATTTTAAAGGGAAGACTGATTTGTATGGCCTTTCTCCATGGGTAGCCTGGAGATAGCTTTCTTTTCCTATTTATCCTGTAATCCCCTAATCCAAATGTTGAGATATAACATATCAAGCACATAAGATAATACATTGTAGACGTATAATATATTCTGCTATTATAAAAATACTTTCATGAATAGGTATTGACTACATGTAAATTATTATCTTTAGTAGAATACATATACCTCTAGAATCTCCTGAGGAAGCTAAAGTTGTCTGTGAAACGTGTATAGTGTTCTACTTCAGTTCTCGTGATCCAAACTTATCTACCCTGTTGGAACAACTTTTGTGAATATTTATGATACTGTAATGAAAAAAAACTGCTGGTAACAGAGCTTATAGGCAATGTGTGATTATATGTGATGATGTGTAATTATATCACATGTATGGGGGAAAAAGCATTACATTTTATTGAGACCAATAACTTTTTCTAATAAAATATTATGTTGGTTTAATTGATGCATGTATCTAGAAAGCCACATCAAAGTCTTTATTGTATTAAATGTTATTATTGAGATGTAGCACTAGTAACAAAAGAGTATTAATTAATGTACCCATTCTTGGTCCCTTTTTTCTTAGGGCGCCTAAAGGATTAGACAGGATATAGTCACAGGAAAGCTACACATCAAATGAAAATGAAAAAGCAGTATCAAAGGAGTAGAAACGCCAGAGGTCCAGTTTAGGGAGTTTGGGAGATGAGATAGACTTTAGGCATGCAATTGTAGACCTAGGCACCCTATGTTAGTGGTGTCTCCATGGACTTGTGCAGCCAATTGTATAACTGGCACTGCATGGCTAATTTAGGCTAATTTAGGGCTCAGAGCTTGAACTGTAACATGCTGAATGGTCTTACACTTCTGATTCTTCAAACTTGTATATCTGAACCTTTTCTTTCTTACCTGTTACTTCCCAAGTTGTCTCCAGACCATGAATCCTACATACCTGTTTTTGACCTACATTTTCTTTTAAACACAGCTCGTTCTTGCTTACCTGTTGAGGACCTGGATTGCCTCCTAATAATGGGTAGTTCCTACGTACCTGTTACTGACCCAACTTGTCTTCCAACCACAGCTCATTCTTGCTTACCTGTTGTGGACTCAGCTTGTCTCCTGACCACAGCTTCCCTCTGCTTACTAGTAATTGACCTTGCTTGTCACCTGACCACAGCTTTTTCTATGTTCACCTTTTTCTAACCTGGCCTGATCCCTGTCCATTGCTTCTTCCTGCTCACCTGTTGCTTATTCCGCTTTCCAACTGTTCTAACAGTTCCTATTCCATTTGGAAAGTCCATCTGTGGCCTTGATCACCAGTTTGAGACAGTTGACATTGCACCACTCCGCTCTTCACACCCAGTGTCTCCATTCCATTGATGTGTGGGCTAGTAGTGCACGAGAGACCCTCCTATCACCTTGATCTCCAGGCAGTTATGTAAAATGGTCACATGAGAAGAAGCCATGAACCAAAATTCTAAAACTGAAAAAAGATGCAACGGGCAACCAGTGGCATGTAAGGAGTCAACAGTAGTTTAAAGAACTGTAAAAATCAGAAGTTTTGTGTTAGCTTACCCTCTAAATGGTGTGAAAATTGTATATTCCATTTCTCAAATACAAAAAAAGACAGTAGGAGTTTAATGGAAAAAAATGTCACAAACCCTCTAATCGTAGGCAAATTTGGCTAGAAAAATGACATAATAAGAATCCCACATTTGTTTAATTTATATTCTACATATTCTGTAACCGTCCTCAGATGAGTAAAATCCAAAAATAACCAGATGTTCAAAGAGCAAAGCTGCAAATTCCATAAGCGGAGCGCGGAACAATAAAACAAGGCCCCATGGCATATACATTGGCGTCCAAGCAGAATCCTCGCTGTATCCGTCATGAGCTCTTATTATACCCTGTAGGTTATTCAATATCCTTTATTATAGATATTGTTTTCCTTAAATTGAAGATATCAATAATGTTTATATTTGAAACTGCTTTGACAGTGAGAAACTAGTTTGATATAAGAACGAGATTTATTGTGTTATCAGATCTTATTGCAGTGTTTTACACATCCAGATTTACCACTTGTTGACACTTTCTGCACCAGCTTCATATTCATTGTTTTAATAAGATTAATATTACTTATATTTATTTATAATTACCACGTTATCAATATGCATAGAGACCAAACAGAAAGCTTAACCTAATATAAAACTGCTGTCCATGGTCACCTGATCTATATTCATATAAAAATGAATGGGGAGGTAACAAGTAGGGTGATGTGATGCCTTTAAAGAAAAACTGTTAGTGTTCCTCAATGTTCTTAATAAATAATTTCAGATGTATATATTTACCTGAAATTGGCACACTCCTTTGTGTTAACGCATGTAGAATCTTTTATAATGTTTTATGCTAAATATAAACCCAATGCATACATACAAAGAATCATCTGTGTGTTCCAGTGCACTGCCTATATAATTGTATGTGTGAGTTTGTGTTGAGATTATTAGTCCTATATTATAGGGGTGACATCAGTACCTGCAACCCGCTGCTCAATTGTTTTATGGAAGAGGCTGTGGAGGGCTGGGTTAATGGGGGAGAAGCCTTGCAGTATGGGAGTAGCCCAGCTGCAATGGAAGTTTTTTTTTTCATATCCTGGAGTTAGGATTTAAAATACAGAGTTTATACAACAAACTGCTTAGCAGTGCAAAATTCTGAATTGTCTCATGGTCCACACCATTACCTCCAGAGGTTGTTGGGAGTTCCTTAAGCAATGAGCAGTTTGCACCTCTCAGGTCAGTATAAGTGACACCAATGATCCTTATGGCTATCGGTAAGGGTGACACTCTTCCCAATGGCCAGCAATGTAAGAGGAATTCTTCCCATTGACCACCACACTAATATACTGTGAGCTGTGGATATAATCATTTTAGAAGGGGTCCCTGAGGACCTGAAAGTTACTTTAAGGTATCGCTCATGTTAAAGAGATCGAGTAACACTGGTCTAAAAAATTAACCTAGGGTCAAACAATGAGCACCTTCCTCTCAATCTGCTTAAATGGTATCAATAGAAAATGAGACATTAAGTCTCAGTGATGGGAAAGGGTTGCCCAATATCACGCAACGATCACAAAGCAGGGGCATAATTAGAACAGTGTCTACATTTGTGTCACAGCTTGCAATGGGGTGGTCCAAAGACCTCTGATATACTTTTATTGTATAAATGGGCTTGTAAGGTATGTAAATATGATATATAGATGATACAGGGCCTTGCATCTCTTGAGCATGCTAGCCTTAATAACACACGTGTCTCACCCTGCAGGAGCAGAAAACCAGGACATGAACCTAGTGGTCAGATAAACCCCCTACCCTTCCCTGGCCAGATCCACTACCCTAAACTTGTTTTCCAAAACCAAATTGGAACAAAATTGTATCCTCTCTGAAGCATTTTACATATACATAGCCTTATACTGTGTGCAATACACACCACCATACACTTTCCTAATATATACCAGGACACCCGTTAGATATATATACTCTGGCCATTGTGTGGCCTCAAACAGAAAAAATGGCGCAAAACCTATTTTTTTTTTTTTTGTGTGTTTTGCATGTTAGCAATAACAGGCCCTATTTGTGCCCTATGTTTATACTTGAGTATTTCATTCTGATTTTTCAAATAAAAGGTTTATATTCTCATTGTTTTATATTCAAGTATATATGGTGTGTGTGTGTATATGTTGTATATGTTTGCACCCACGGTTTCATTTTTATCAAAATATATGGGATAAGTATAGGGGGGATATTAATGCGGAACTTAAGTTCCAATTTTAAGAATCTGGAAGATCATTACAGAAAAGGATAGGTGACTGAGTGATTGATTGTGTTTCCTATGCTGATAATATCGACTATTGGAGCCTTACCTTAAAATGTGAAACCTTTGTTTAAAATCCATTTTTTTAATTTTCCAAACCTAGCTAATTGTTGAAACGATGTATGATGTAACTGTGGCGTAAAATTAAACTCACCATCTGCACTGTTCTCACCCCTTCATTTTTCCTCTCCTGTGCAATGCATATTTGTTCTTGATGTTTGTTTTTCTGTATTGTTAACCCTTATAAAAATTAGAATAAAAAATAAAGAACGTTAAAAAAAATGAAATGTGCAACTGCATCAGAGTTACAACATGATTGGCCAAAGATTGTGTACAGGAAGAGCAGAAAAAAGAAGACGACGACGCTCAGCGAGGGATTGGGGAAAGGCATGTATCGGGGTTTACTTCTGCTTTAAGGAATCCTCCTGCTGCGCTCTGAAATTTAGACATAGACAATGCTCCAATTGTGCTCCTGCCAACCCTTTTCTTCCATCACTGAGACCTAAATGCCTCATTTCCTATTGATTTGATTTCAGCTGATTGTAAGGAAGGTTCTCACCCCAGTTTTAATATTTGAGACTATGACTACAGAATATGAGAAAGTTCAGGATATTGCAAAGCTTCTTCCATCCATCCAGTACATTGAGTACAATACTCTGAATAAAATGTACACAAATTAGAGAACTATATTGCATTTAGATTGTAACTTGAAATCAAAATGACGATAGACTAGATAGAAAATATTATTACCTCTAACTAGTAAACTCTAATATATGTCCGTTTACTACTTTTGGTAGGGACACGATTTGTAGTTGTATCACTATGAGCTGTACACAATATTGTTTCCCATTCTACAGCTGGCTCCTCAAGACTTCAGCGTAGATTGTCAGATGGCTTTTCTGTTTTTAAATCCACACAGAGGTGACACCGAGCCGAGACTGGGAAAAAAAAAACACACATTAAAAAAAGCCAGGAAATGCAAATCAAAAGACTATTAAATAGAAAAATATTAGTGAGAGTTGGGGATGCGGTGTGTGAATTAGACCCTGCAATGTATTGGACTCAAACTGCTGGAATTGGCAATTTCCACAAATTTCTGGACATTTATGATAAATGCTTTAAGCTTAACATTGACAACATAATATGAATGGCCCATGACAAGCAGCAGCCAAGGGGAACAATGATTGCTGTGTACCTTGATACCTTTATACTCAAGGTACCTTGACCTCTCATAAGGCAACCATTGGGTCATCTTCTATGGGTTTCACTCAGATGCATTGACCCTGTGTACCTTAATATCTTTATACCTTGGTACCTTGTCCCCTCATAAGGCAACCATTGGGTCATCTTCAATGGGGTTGACTTGCATTCAGGTGATCTTAAAAGAACATTAACCAAACCCAGGATGCACCAAATCTGGCCATGCTTGTTCATCTCGGCTGAGACATATGCAGAGAACGTCACTGTTTTGCAAAAGTTCCCTGACTCTCCCTGGCTTCAAGAAGAACTCCAGGACCCCCCTCCCCCCATCCCCATACCCTTCCAGCCCTCTGCTCTCTCTACCCCTAATAAAACCAGCCTAAGAAAATGTTTACTTCAAGATAAGAGCAGCAAAGAGGCGGAGGGCACCAGCTGTTGTGTGCTAAAATTGTCTAACCCGAGCTAGCTTCACCAACAGCTGTTTGGTTCTGGAAGAACAGGACCAATTTTTGGATGTTCTTTTAATCAACTCATGTCCAAACAGCAACATTATTTGTAACATAAATCATGAATACAGGTTGTAAATAGGAAAAGGGAATATACCTGGTCGCGTTTACAAAAGGTTGGGCGGCCAGTCTATGAAATTGAAGTCTTTGGAAGGCGAATCCTCCAATTTTTTTTCTGAGTGGACTTCTTACATTCAATCCTATGAAAAAAACGTTTACAATTTGTTTAAATAATGTTTCATTGCTAAAATTTGGCAGAAATAGTGAACAATGAGGAGCAGAACCCCTTCATTGGATTGAACACAAACCTAATTCCTAGTTTGCAGATAATAAAGCAGAACTAAAGCACCACTATTAAAAATGTTGGATCAGGCAGAGCATTATTACAGAAATGTACAGGTGAAGTCCCTTCTGCAATAATGCTTCATACTTGCCTGATTGTTTTGCAGAACTGACAACTGGCAATTTTGGTGTCCCCTACACTTGCAGAGATTGAATGAACTCCAGAAAGGAAAGAAGACAATGACAGTACCCTGTGATAGAATGGATACAGATGAGCATTCAGGGTTTAGTATCACTTTAAATATTTTATATTCATTTTTTCATATTATTTTTGTTTTATTTTTTTCTTATTGTAGCACAAATTCCCTGTACAGAAAGACAGAGACAAAATTTTGGTTGCACTGATTGTAATGACAGATAAACAATATTAAATGTTGAGTTTCTTTAGGTTTAAATGAGCTTGCAAATTTGACAAAGAGAAAAAAATATTAAATTATAATTAAGCAAAATAGTATGATGCCTAAGTACTTGAGAACATGAAACACCTCCACTGAAGATAAACCATTGCGGGGAAAAATGCCATATTCTGAGCTGCTAAATGAGATACACAATAATTAGCATAATAAAGAAAGAACAAAGAAAACCGCTGAGAAATATTGGAAATGGTTTGTTCTCCCATTTGAGATGCACATAATGCAGTATCTGTTTATTACAAGGACATTCCTGATTACTGTTCCCTGTGCCTTAAAAGTAATTTTAAAAATGTAACTTTAATCTAACTAACCTGGCTCAGTGCATTATTGGCGGTCAATGAGAGCAAACAGAATTATTGCTACAAATGGGTTGTATCTGCTTTAAAATGCATTTAGTGTGCCAAGGATAATCAAGCTTTCTGTAACAAATAAATAGAAAATTAAAAAAAAAACCTTGGTCCTACATCAGTGTTTATCCTTATGCCATTCTCCTATATTCAAGCAATCAGTCTGCCTTGAGAGACTAATAGCACAGCTCATTTGCTCCTGGGACTTGGGAAAGCAAAGGATGGCATTTGGAGGCAAAAAAAAAAGAAAATGACGGTCTGTGGTGCTACCTGGCAGAGTCGGATGCACTGATACATAATGTTGCATATAGTCTCTACGGGATTCCATTGAGTTGATTGGATTCATAGGGGCTAGTCAATTACGTCAATGGCTTTGTCATTCAGGAGCTGTCCACACATCCTGGCTACAAGGGGCCATGCATTGTCTTGCACCAGAAGGAAAGCAAGCCCTACTGCACCAGTGTAAGCTTTTACAGTTGGTTTGAGGATTTCATTCAGTACCTAACTGCAGTACGGGTACCATTGCTAACATGTGGGGGTCTATACAGCCCTCCAAACATATGCCCCCCTCCTACACTTACTCACTCTTTTCCAAACCAATCAAGCTAGATGATGGCAGGATGACCTTCACCAAGGTGACTTTAGATATTGGTTCTGCTGCTGGGTTGTGTCCTTTTCAGCCCCGTCTCCTGGAATCTACTCTACACTGTTGAGACTGTGCTGGGAGACAGAACAAGTCTTCTTTGATTGGCACACATAGATGTCATATAGAGCAGTGTTTCCCAACCTTTCTTAGTCGCGGCACATATTTTACAATTAGAAAAATTCCACGGAACACCACCAAAAAGTCAGACACGTAAATTAGCTACCTGCTGCCATCTAGTGGAAGAGTTTTTTTTGGTTCTGCATTTCCCACGGTACACCCGAAGATCTCTCAAGGCACACTAGTGTGCCGCGGAACAGCGGTTGAAAAACACTGATATAGAGGATCTGGACTATCTGTGCAATTTGAGTGGTCTGCAAGTACCCTCTCATGTTACTGTACAGTACCAGTAGTGATTAGGCCATAAGCAAGATTTAAGACTGTGGTTGAACTTGATGGACTTGTGCCTTTTCTTTTACCTGACTACATGAGGAAGAATTTGGAGAGGGAAATGGTGTGTGGTTAAACCATTTCCTCTTTTGGGGTTGGCTTTCTGTTGCCCCAGATTGATATCCCATACATTTATTAGACTTGGTATTACACTGTCTATGTTGTTTTTTTCCTACAATCCAAACTGACAGAAGTGGGCCTCTATGGCTATCTCCTGGATATTAGAGTACATGCTCCTTTAAGGAGTGATGTGAACGGCTTTGTCTAATAATATGAAGCTTGGTCAATAAAAGTGTAATGATTGACTTAAATAATAACAGAGAATTCCAACCTACAATAAGTCATGCGGCTTGTTCTGTGTTCAGCAATTCATGTACAGTTTAGAAAAAAAAAAAATCCTGTTGTTCCTTTCAAGAAAATATCAAACAGAGCTTTGAATCTCCTTGATGAAACATATGCTGGGAATGAAAAAAAACACACTGACCACCCCCGGACACATTATCAGAACACACTCCGATAATGCAAAAGTTTGCAGATTTGCCCTTGGCTGGCCAGCATCCTGGTGTGAGTGTGCAGAAAACTCTTTCTCCCTTTTCTTTAGAGTGTTAAACAGATATTTTGATTGACAGCACCGATTACCAAGTAGAAATTAGGAAGTGTATTCAAAAATCTGAAGGTGATGTTTAGTTTTCTGACGTTGTTCTCTATTGTTCTTCTAGCAATTGGTCCATTTGGTCTACCAATGCTACACAATATGGGTAAATGTGTTCAGACACCTGACAATCACACATTTAGTTTTGGACTGGGTATGGGGACAACTTTTCAGGTGTTCATAGTGCAGGATATAGAATTGTATAGCACACAAAGAAAGTGTAGACAACTTCCAATCTTGTGGTTACAGTTTAGTGAGGACCCTTTTCTGTTCCACCATGAGTGTCCCTTTGTGCAAAGCCAGCTCCATAGAGACACGGGGGCTCATTTATTAAACCTCTCCAAGGCTGGAGAGGATACGCTTTCATCACTGAACCTGAGTGATCCAGCAAACCTGTAATAGATCTGGCCAAGGATTGAAAACATTTGCTAACAAATAGAAAATGACTTAAGGAATCCATCTCAGGTTTGGTGGATAAGCCAGCTTAACTGATGAAAGTGTGTCCTCTCTAGCCTTGGAGAGCCTTAATAAATCAGGCCCGTGGTGGCACCAGGATGGTGTAGAGGAACTTGAGTGTCCTGCACAAAGCTTGGAGCTCAACACCTTTTAGATGAATTGGAATACTAATTGCCAGACCTTTATGTCCAGTATTTTTGTATGGTCAAAAAAACAATATTTTTACAGCCACCAGCCAACTATTTTAGCTGATTGCAAAGCAATTGAAAAGATATTGTCACCAAAATGGTAAAGGGGTCAAGGGGGCAGTGGGAATGTATCTAATGTTACCAGAAACGCATAGCTTTTATGCAATAATGTGTTTTCCTGACAACCCTGTATAAATGCATCAAAACAAGAAGCCATTATTTAACCTTGAAGGTGCCTCAATTTTCCTAAAGCACCCATTCAATATCACAGAAGGAAAATCACTGGATCTGAATACAGCTTTTGTCCTCTTTTCCTTTAGGGAAATACATCAGTTTCTTCAGTGAGCTTGTTTTCCTGTCATTCCATTTTTTTTAATTCATTTAGTAAATTCTGAATTGGTGTACTGGGAGATTAGGTGTATTTCATTTGAAGATACATTTAACGAAATTAGATTATTGTCCCGGTTTCGAAACCTACACCAGTTGGTGCTGCCTAATTAATGTGTAGGCAGATTGGCACATAATTGTCATTTAATCATATAACTATTTCAGAGGCAGCAGGTAGCCACATAACATCTCCATTTATTTTCACGGCAAAGAGGCATTGCTGTTAGGCAATCGCTTACCACCACGTTTTTCCTTCTAAGGCTTCGAGCGCAGTGTTTAATTACAGCATCATTTTGATGCATATACTTGATTAAAATGAGCGGGATCGTATCTGAACTTCTTGTACTGTTGAATTATCAGTGGAGATGCTGAAGTTGAAACCTTAAACAGGAAAAAATGATGAGCCGAGATAGAAAAAAGAAAATACTTCACACATATATATATATATATATATATATATATCACAAATATGAGTTTATGTCACTTTTTTTTTTTTTGAAGCTACAACAATTTTACAGCAGGCCTGATCAGTTTTTAGTTCACAGCAATATCTTAATTGTTTTTCCTTTGTGCTTTTTTTATATATTTTGGGCTCTATTTATAAACAGGCAATCAGACATTCTCACAAACATTCCCTCTAAGGGGATCTTTTAGGTCCATGTGTTCAAAGACAGGGAATGTTTGAGGGAATGTTAGATTCCTGCTTTAAAAAAAGAGCTTTTTGTGTTTTTTAATGCTTTCAGCCTCTAGTAAAAAAATGGAAAAATCCCTCCTACCTTCGCTTCTATAGATCCCCCGATCCCTCCATAGCTGGCCTTCATTTAGAACCCGCATTATCCTGAGATTCTTCTTCATTCTGGCACAGAGGGAGCATGGGGCGCTGCTTTTTTTCTGACTTCTGTCTACGTCACCCAATTCCACGTTGCGCATTCGTGAGATTGGCCTTTTTTTTCCATGAGGAAGGAAGCAGCCTGAAGCATCCTGGGATATACCTGAAGCAAGAATTAAAGGAGGCTCTGAGCTCCCATTCAGTCTTTACCGCCACAGCAGTAAAGACTGAAGAGAAAGGGCTTCCCTTTTTTTAGAAAGGGGCAAACTAATTGTTTCTTATTATATAAACGGGTTATCTACCTCTTTTATATAAAGTAAAAATTGTGGTGATAGGTCAACTTTAATTAGTTCCTAGCTTTACCACTATAGTCAACAGGTAAGGTGGACATGATTGTCTTTCAAAGAGATCCTGGCAATTCTGAAGATCCTAAATCTGCACATTTCTGTGTATGTAGTAACATGTGCCAGCAAGATTCGAAACACTCCCTATAGGAAGACCTGTGATGTTACATGGGAAGACGGGGCAGGGGTGGGATCAGTGGTCTTACTAACCACTGGCATTGCAGTTTATTGCATGATCCACTTACAAAGTTCCATATTTAAATATCAAGCAGGGCATCATTTCCATGCAGCTCAGCATTGGCTGCTGAAGTATCCGACAGATCCCATCTTCCCCGATACATCCCATCTTCCCCTATGGCTGCAGGAGCCGAATGAACATGCAGGAGTTACATCATCCCAGCCAATCAACATGACTGAAGATCAAATGAAGGAAGAAAATGGTGGTGCCCACAATGGAATGGGGACAGATGAGTATAAAAATGGTTTATTTCCGCTGAAGGGAGTTCATTCACCAACATTCACTCCGTATTAAACACTTTTAGCATTTCCATTTTAACTCCTGTTTTTAAAAATACACCAAATAAAAATTATTTATTATTACATTTCAATTTATTGTAGCACCAAGGTCATGTTATTCCTTCGGCTTTTGTATACAAGCATGGTACAAGCATAAGTTCACAAGCTTACACCCAGCTTTAAACAACTTTCACTATTGTAACATCTTTTTGTCCATAATTTCTTTAAAATCTAAAATATTAAAATACCCCAAAGAATTCTTTTTTATCATTTTCTTTTTAATTGATGATATCGATTATGTGGCTTTACGATTTAAGATCATTTAAAATGCAGCACAAATTTCAGGTTTTTACCTTCACACTTATTTGTTAATTTTTTGTCTTAAAAAATATAAAAATATCCACAAACAATTTTGCTACATTTATAAAGCAGAGAATCTGACATTCCCTCAACTATTCTCTGGTGCAGAATAAATCCCATTAAAAATTCATTGACCTAGAAAATTCCCACAAGGAAATTGGTCCTGGGTCTGATTCCCTGCTTTATAAATAAAGCCCTTTGTTTTTACTGAACTGTTGATACTTTATTTTTAACTTTTTTAAATATTCTCCTAAACCTGTAACTTTTTATTAGCATTTTGTGAATTGCATCCGAGTAGTTTGCATATGGCAAATATGAAGCTCCTCGAGCACCTAAGTATTCAAAAGTCAAAGTTCTTTTATACTTGCAATCATAACTTTTTCACTAAAATAAAAAAAAAAAGATTGATAAAGCTCCCAGCTGGCTCATAGGCTGCATGCGGCTGGGTAGGAAGTGACGCTTTATTTGGCCTAACGGACAGGAGGATGAAGGAGGACCCAAGAACGCAGTAGGAGGTAGTTCTACTCTGTGGGGGAAGGGATATGATGAAGGTATCACCGCCATCTTTGCACATGACTGGCTCTTATAAATTGGCGGCGTTAAGGTTTTTGTATCTTAGATAGAAAAAGCAATATTTGGTGAAGATTCCGCTGAAGATGACTTTACCTTGAATAGACAAGACCAAAAAAAAAACTACGGTAATCAAATGTCTTGTTTTTTATTTTAAGTCAAGCAGCTGTTCCGACTAAATCATTGCTAGAGGCAGCAGAGCAGCTGGGTTAATACCAAAGAAGATACTTTCCATGAAATATGTTTTCTGTCTGACTCACACAGAGAGAAGTCTAGCCTAGAGGCACCAAACGCACTCATTGTAATTCCTGAAACAGGAAAAGTCGGGCAGAAACTTACATTTTAGCATAAAGCTACATGATAGTTTTAGCCAGTACAGTAGGTAGAAAAATGAGGTTAATAATGGAATGCGGTGGGTGAAAGTTATGCTTCGGAAACATATTAAATCTGCGCTGAGATCGGAGAAAAAGAAAAGGTAGAAGAAGCGAAACGTGTCAGCGCACTTCAATTGTTTTAGCACGTTATTTCTCATTGTTGATCGTTGGTGGCTGCCAACATGGCGGTGCTCATTGGCAGAGATGTGAATGCTGGATGGTGCTCATACCACACCACCCACTGGGGATGAGGAACACACTTTAGTGAAATTAATTCTCCACTATACAGAAAAGTCTGCTGATTTTTCTTCATGGACAATGGTGCTATAAGAGTTCTGAATGGATTCACACCTATGCATTTTCTTCTGACGCATTGGAATGGAAATTCCATTTAAATGGAAGCGCATTAAAATGAATGTCAATGTGTTTTAATACGCATTTCAGTGCATGTTCACATGTTTTCATTGTGCAAGGCAATGCACTTTAGATTGAATGGCAGCATTTTAATAGACACCATCACATGTCTCAACGCACCCAATGAATAAATGGCAAGTGACAGGTACCCTCCACTGGAGAAATAGAGCAGGAAATCCTAGGTGACACACTGGATCAAATCTCTCCAAGGCTATCATGGGTAAACTTGGGCAATCCAGCAAATCTGGAAAGGATCTGGTCAAGGATTGAAAATATTTGCCAAATGATAGCAAATGATTTTAAGAAATTTGGTTTGCTGGATCGCCCAGGTTCTCCTGTGATAGTCTATCCTTTCCAGTCTCTCCAAGCTTTGACGAATCAGGTCCATTGACCCACTTTGGTCCTAACCCAGTTTTGCACCATGGAACATGGTATCAGTCATAGAAACATAATTAAAATTTAACAAAAACATGTACGGCATTACGGCTTCTCCCAAGCATACATTTTCAAGAATTTGTGTGTTTTTAATCTTGTTTATAATGTCACATGGAAATATTCTTTCCTGCTAAACATATTTATTTATTTAGGCTTTGGGAGTGCCAAGTCCACCAATGGCACTGCCCAGTACCTCATTTACAGTGGTTCTCCTATTTGGTCTGAATATTTATACATATTTTCACCTGACCAATTATATTTAGGTATTTTCTGTTTCTGTAAAAATTAGGAATGTAAAATTTCAGAGGTGCAGAACCCCCCTTTTCCTTAATAGGCACACCTTCAAGGAAATATTCTAACTAACCCAAGTTCTAATATCAGGTGAACACAAACAGAGAGAGTGTAGAGAAGCAAAGAAATGGGCATAATATCTGTTTGTCCCTTGCACTACAGCTCATATCCACCACCTCTGAAATCAGCCAATAGGAAGGACAATTTAATGTAACTATGTGACACCCAAAGTGGAATAATACCTAGCAGACTATGTGTATAGTGTTTGTGCATTACAGTAAAAAACATGAGTAGGGATTAACAACATAAAGACCGCCATGCAAACATTAGATTTTTGCACAAGGTGATCACAAACCTTTACTTCTAGCAACACAAATGTCTGTGCACAGGTAGTTGATGGTGAGCTAATTCCTGATCAGTCTTATGGAAGGAAAATAGGGCTTGTCTTTAATTCAGACAAGTACTGAGAACAAGAGTTCTTTGGTGAATCCTGGCAGTTGGCACCTTGGCAGCCCCAACTGATGCATTGGTCCTTAATTATCCGCCCCTACCTGTCCCATGAGACTACCAAACTCCTTGTACACGCTCTTATCATCTCTTGTCTGGACTACTGTAACCTCCTCCTCTCTGGTATTCCACTAACCTGACTCTCTCCTCTACAATCTATTATGAATGCTGCAGCCAGACTCATCCATCCTTCCCTCCGCTCCTCTTCCGCTACATCTCTCTGCAGATTTCTACACTGGCTTCCATTTCACCTTAGAATCAAATTTAAGCTCCTGTGCTTTGCCTTCAAATCCCTCCACAGTTATTGCCCCACTTTTATTTCTGACCTGGTAGAAAAAATCACCCCACCCCCCCCCGCCGCCCTCTCCGCTCCTCCAATGACCTGCTAATGACTTCCTCACTCATAACCTCATCACACGCACGGATCCAAGACTTTTCTAGTGCTGCCCCGACTCTCTAGAATGGTCTTCCTCGTCCTATTCGGCTTGCTCCTACTTTCTGCTGATTTAAAAGAGCCCTCAAAGCCCATTTTTTCAAACTTGCCTACCCGTCTTTTTCTGTCTTTTAAAAGCATCACTACTTCCCACCACTACATATCTCCCATCCTTTGTGTGTGAAATTCCCCCACCTACTAGATTGTAAGCTCTTCAGGACAGGGTCCTCTCCTCCTGTATCACTGTCTGTATTAGTCTGTCATTTGCAATCCCTATTTATTGTACAGCGCTGCGTAATATGTTGGCGCTATATAAATCCTGTTTATTAATAATATTATTATTAATAATAATAATAATAATAATAATGATAATAATTTTACAGCAATTCAAATTTCACAGTAGGCAGTACAAGTGTTGATTGTGCTACACTCAATGACTTTAAAGTATAAATGCAGCCAAAACTTTGGGTGGCTTAAAACGCCCCCATTGTAACGCAGGGCAGGTACTGTAACCACTGTCTGATTTTTAATTCTGTCTCTCATTTTTGAGATTTATTTTCACTTCCTGTTGGTAAAATGATGTCTGCAGGACAGAATGTGAGGGGATATCATTCAACTGTAAAAAATCCCAAGAACAAACAAGCATGGGTAATACCCAAAAACTTGGCGTGAGAATGTAATCTCTTTCCCCTCAGTGTAGAAAGATGAATGCACCGGTAGAACAGCCAGGAGCCTCCTGGGTTGCGTGACATAGCTGTTCAGGTAGCAATCAAGACAGAAAGGGGAGGTGCTTCACAATCTTTTATTTTTTAAAGGTGTTGTATTTAAAAAAAAATATATTTTTACTTTATATAAAAGGGTTGTCTACTATTGTATGTAAAGTTAAAACTTTGAGTATAGATTCTCTTTAAGGTCGGGTTTACATCTGCATGGCTGCATGAATGTGCATTGTTCGGTGCAATGACCAAGGTGAGGGGTCAGCCCATTCACCAGAACACGTTGTCTATCACCCAGCAGTGTACAAAATAAAAAGCTTGTACTGTTTTTTGTACACTTCTGCACTGCAATAGATCGGCCAGCAGGGTGGTGCCGTCACAATAATGTGCTTTATTACCATACCCCACAGATTTAAACTTATTCAGATTACCAACTAAGAAACATGCAAGTTCTAATTATATTGGACCTATTTTCATGTAAAGATAATTAAACCATTAGTACATGTGTTTGGGAGTTTTTCTCCTGTATTGGAAGCAGCGAGTCTCAAATCTCCAAATCACTAATAAAAGGGAGAGACGTGGAAAAGTGCACTATAGCCATTCTAGGTTAACTTTTCACCCTCTAGGAATAGGCTGTGACCATTTATGCATCTCAGTGGATTAACAAATTAACATTAGGTGCTTCTTAAACCACAATTTTTACTTTATATAGAACAGTAGATAAAGCCCCTCCCCTTCTGTCTTTACTGCCACGGCGGTAATGACTGACTGGGAGCATACGGCCTCTTGGCATACCTACGTCACAAATCCCAGGAGGCTTCAGGCTGCTCCTTCTGCACGTCTGAGACTGGGCATACACATTGGGGGCTATTCAGTCATTGAAATAAAAGGGGCCGATCTCACAAGTGCACACTTTTTATATAAAAATATACAGCAGCATACGTCACATAATGTTGTGCCTATGTAGTGTGAGATTGGTGACGTAGCCAGATGACACAAGAAGGAAGAAGATGCTGGCGCTTACTCCATGCCGGGACAAAGTGGGACCACATGGAAGACAGCCCCAGAGGGATCTGCAGAAGCTTTTTTTATTTTAACTTTACTTAAAAGTAGATGGTGACTCCCAAGTTCCAGAAAGGAACAGATGAAGGGGGATGCACTGTGATGCCTGCGCGGGATATTAACCCCCTGAGCAGTAATCCCGCGTGTGGCTCGGGGTAAAAAAAACATGCTGAAACGTGCGGGAGGCGCTGCGGGGAATTCAAACTGTATTGAATCAATACAAAGGAATCATTACCTACTAATGACTTCCTCACTCATAACCTCATCACACGCACGGATACAGGACTTCTCTAGAGCTGCCCCAACTCTCTGGAATTGTCTTCCTCGTCCTATTCGGCTTGCTCCTACTTTCTGCTCATTTAAAAGAGAACCCAAAACCCATTTTTTCAAACTTGCCTACCCATCTTTTTCTGTCTTTTGAAACCATCACTACTTCCCAGCACTCCATATCCCCCATCCTATTGTGTGTAATCTCCCTCACCTACTAGATTGTAAGCTCTTCAGGGCAGGGTCTTCTCCTCTTGTATCACTGTCTTTATTCGTCTGTCATTTTCAATACTTATTTAATGTACAGCGCTGAGTAATATGTTGGCGCTATATAAATCCTGTTTATTAATAATAATAATAATAATAATAATATTAATATAATGATATATATATATATTACATATTCTACTGTACAGTTACATTACAGGTTTCAGTATTTTATGTGTATAAAATTTTTCAGTATAATGTTTTTTTTTTAAGTATTATTAATAAATTTATTAAATTTTGGACATATTTCGTTGAGTTATGCCTAAGAATTATAGGCCTACAATGTAAAATACATTTCCATGCAAAACAATGTAACGTTATTGGCATAAAAATACTGAGAAAATTAAACCGCCAGGGAGGTTAAGATGCACCTAACATAAAAGTACACTGCATGCTACCTGTGTAGCTTACCCTAGGGAGAGTTATATGTTCCTGCGTATAGCAATCAAAGAAAGAGGATCTCGGAAATCTGAACCCAAAATACCAAAGCAGAGGGCAAAGGCCATGGCACCCATATTGCCTGTGGTCTCCCTGCATCTGATATCCATTACTGACCTGTGAATCTGTGCCCTCTTCTGCTTCACTCATCTTGCACTCCCTTGCTGCAAGCAATAACAGCTGCCCCTTTACCTCAGAGGGCTAGAGTGTTCTGCAGACACACTCCACCTGTTGGTGGAGATAAGAACACCATCTGAATTGCCTCTTCTCTAGCACTCCCTCTAGTGGAGGCTTGGATGTCTGCAGATCACATGGTCTGCAGTCATCACATGACCATCCCTATAAGGAAGTGATTGGCAACAGGAAGTTGCCTGAACAAGGACCTCCTCTTTCCTCTTGTCTGTTTCCAGTTTCCTGGTGGTCCCATCTCCTTTTTCTGGTATCCTGGCCATGGCTTTGCCTGACTACTCCCGATCACCGCCTTCCTTGACCTTTGGCTCTGCCCGACTACTCCGGTTAGCTACCTGCCCTGACCTCTGGCTTGTCTGAATACGCTTCTGTCTCATGTTCCTGTACTGCGCTTTGTTCCTGCCTGTCAGCAGTCACCAGCCTGTGCGTGTATGGGGGCCGCAACCTGGCAATAGCCTGCAGCGCAACATCCTCACCACTAGAGGCTCTGGAGAAAACCAGGCTGTTGCTTAGACTCTGCGCCCCATACATGTCTCAGCAAACCGGGCTGGTGACACAGAGGGTCCACCATCCCACCCCGTGACACCATGACAATTTGTTCAGCCCATGGACCCCACTGGCATACCATGGTCTTGCAGGATTTGCTGCAATGGATACAGCAACAGGAGTCGCTGCAAATTAAGCTCATGGACTTTCTTCCTAGGTATGATGAATGCCTAAACTTAGTCTGCTATCAATCAAACCTCTACACCTGTACCTACTTCTGTGACATGGAGGGTCCACCATCCCACCCTGTGACACTGTAAAAAACTCTGCATGGTCTCTTTTACACAATATTTGGTTATCTCAGAGTTCAGCTTTTAAAATATGACATTTATTTATTATATATATTGGATGGAGCTAAATAAATGTCATTTTGTGAGGATTTAGGTTACTTTAACTGCTAGTAACTCAGACTTTCCCTGTGGACAACAGTTAGCTTAGCAAACTATAGATTTCCTATCTGATCGCACCCAATGTACAAAAAGAAATCTGCATGATCAATTTAATAATTTTTGCTTGTGGACATTACATGCCCTCAATGGGGCAATATCAGATTAGGACATCTGTCCAGAAAAGCCTGCAATCCTATTTCGCTTCCTTATAAAATCCTGTACTATATAGAGTCTGCACATTCCAGCACAGGTATGAAAACTGATTGCACCGCAGAGCGATAGTCTGCAGCTCCAGACTGCCCACCGCAGCTCATCAATAATCCCTGACAGACCGCTCTCTGGCATCCCCAGAACCTGGGCCTATCTTGGCTCATTTCATTTGACATAATCATTCCTTAATTATAGCAGAGGTGGTATCATCGGCAGTAATTACCGGGAACATGTCAAGGCATGCATAATGGAGTGGAGCACTTATGGAAGGGAGGCAGCCAAGATCTCCTCCGACAAAGAGGGGAACATTGTATCGGGCTGGCACGGAGTACACCGGTTGGGCACCGGGTGCCAGGAACCTCCTGCGAACATTATGAATTTACAAAGAGACGTACAACAACAATCTGATAAAAGGCCCCTTGGTTATTGATGGGGTTACTTACACAGCCAATGATTGCTCCAGCTTTAACTCTTTGGAATCTGGTCTTCACCTTGCAGTGCTGGCTCTGTCTAAACGTTCTAACTACCCAAAGAGAAGATAATGGACTGGCTGGCTCCAAATATCTCTTGAGGGAATTCAGGTCAAGATATCCATCCTGTAATACTGACCTTTCCCATCATAAAATATCATGGGTTTCCACTTGCCTGGGTACCACATTGTGGCCTCTACGTGTTGCTTTAGCATATTAATAAATAAATAACGATAAATATTATACTACAAGGACACCGCATATGTAAAAGCTGCCTTTGGACAGGCACAGCAGGTATACAGACTCAGGAACCCATTGTAGGTATAGTGAGAACCTATGATGTAGAAATTCAGAACTGAGAGCCCCTCATAATTGGTACACCAGGTGTGTAGGCTCAGGAAATTATTGCAGGGATGTTGGGACAGGGATGGTGAGATTATGTTATGATAGGAACAGCAGGTGTACCAACCTGGTACTCAGAACAGAGATCTTGAGACATGATGGCCATAAAGGATATGCAGAGTTAGGAGTTGAGTGCATTGATGGTAGGAGACCCTCATAATGAACGTAAGGTGTACAGCTCCGGGAACCCATTGCTGAAATGTTGGGAAACCGTCATAATAGGCACAGCTAATGTGCAGACATTTTCATACATTCAACACTGGGAGCCTCTCATAATGGGCACACCATGTGTATAGGTTCAGTAACTCATTGCAGGAATGGTTGGATGATGAGATAAAAGGCACAACAAGTGTTCCAACCTGAAACTTAGTGCAGAGATTCTGGGAGCCCCATTGGACAGGCACAGCAGGTATACAGATTCAGGAACCCATTATAGGTATAGTGAGAACCTATGATGTAGAAATTCAGCACTGGGAGACCCTCACAATTGATTTACCAGGTGCTAGGCTCAGGAAAATATTGCTGGGTTGTTGGGACAGGAATGGTGAGATGATGTTATAATAGGAACAGCAGGTGTACCAACCTTGTACTCAGAACAGAGATCTTGAGACATGATGGCCACAGAAAAAAATGCAGAGTTGGGAATTCAGTGCATGGATGGTAGGAGACTCTCATATTGGACGTAAAGGTGTACAGCTCCAGGAAACCATTGCTGAGATGATGGAAAACCCTCATAATAGGCACAGCAAATGTGCAGACATTTTCATAAATTCAGCACTGGGAGCCCCTCATAATGGGCACACCATGTGTATAGGCTCAGTAACTCAATGCAGGAATTGTTGGATGATGGGATAAAAGGCACAACGTCTATTCCAACCTGAAACATAGTGCAGAGATTCTGGGAGCCACTTTGGACAGGCACAGCAGGTATACAGATTAGGAACCCATTATAATATGCACAGCAAGTGTACCATCCTGGTGCAGAGATCTTGGGCCATGATGGGCAAAGAAGGAGACTCTCATATTGGATGCAAAGGTGTACAGCTCTGTAAACCTAGTGCTAAGATGGTGGAAACCCCTCAAAACAGGCACAGAAAATATGCTGATTTGGCAATTCAGCACTGGGAGTCCCTCATAATTGGTACACCAGGTTTATAGGCTCAGGATCTTGGAACATGATGGGCACAGCGGATGTGCAGACTTAGGAATTCTGTGCATGGATGATAGGAGACCCTCATAATGGAAGCAAAGATGTACAGCTCTGGGAACCCAATGCTGGGATGGTGGAGGCCCATCATATTAGGCATAGAAAATGTGCAGATTTAGAATTTCAGTACTGGGAGCCCCTCATAATAGACACAGCAGGTGGGTACAGACCTAAAAACTCAGAACAGGAATAGGGGGGAACCCTTTATATTGAACACAGAAGGTGCCATACCTTGAAGTTCAGGGATGGTAGACCCCTCATTTGCTTTATCATAACACACACATATATATATATATATATATATACAAATGTAAAATATATGACAAAGCTGCTAATAAAACAAAGCCACAAATTCCATTCTTGGATTTTGTATCCAGAGTTTTTCTTTAGATCTGCCACCCCGCAGGAAACATTTGTCTGAGGTAGGAGTCTGGGAATTGTGTACTAAACACTTTGTGTACCTTGTATACATTTAATCGCGGCGTTCCATCAATGTCAGATGCATACACCTGGAATTCAGAGCGCTTGGCAAGGTGAAACGTGTCAGCAAAATGTCTAGCAAGCAACTAATTAAAACATTTGCAAAGCTCTACAAACAGAGAATCAGTGCGGCAGAAAATAGAATTACCATATTGCTGAAAACACTAAAAATAATCAGAGGAGTACACGAATATCTGAGCAGAAAGAGGCGATGTGAAGGTTCCTCTCTTCTGTAATAATGATTTGCTCAAAGCTTTAGATTCCCTCATGGAATTCGTATTTCCAGCTGAAACGCGGGTGATATCCCACCAAGGTAATGATCTCTCCGCTCTGAAATGGCGCTGTTCCTTCATTATTTTTCAATATGTTGGACAAAAAGAGAACATGCAACATATCAACTTTCTGGGCATTTGATGACCCAAACAATACACCTTTGGTGCCGCTGTTTCCTTAGAGCAGTATGATACCCCCGCCACATAAACCCATTTACTGTTAGGATAAAGGGATTCATGGCCGTCAGTATGTCACTGCATGCAGGTAAAGCATTGCTTCCACTGCTGGACATACACTGGAAATTCCCTGCATATCTGCATATACCTAAGGTGAGGCCATCATGAGTGGGGTGCAGTGCACCTAATAGAATGCTCCCATTTCTGTTCCTTTGCATGCACAGGTGATGGGAGCTTCTGCAGCTAGAGAGTCCTTAAAGTATTTTTGTTTTCCTTCCTCCTCTTCTGCGGTTAGCTATTTATTTTTCCTTTTGATTTTTTATTTTATTACAATTTTTAACCTCAAATTTTTCAGTTTCTTTATTTAAATCTTTTTATCTGTTAGTGTTTTTTAAGAGTCCCATATGAACAGCTTAAAATTGGAAAATAATAAAAATACCTTTGCCTGGACTTGTACCAAAAACATGTTGGTGCCATTTTTTGGGGGAAAAACATAATCTTTGTGTCCCCAAGAAACAATATGTGTAATACTTTGTTACCAGCGAATAGATAGCTGTACAGTGATAATAAAATTATTCTGGTCCATATTGGGTTTTCAGGTACCAGAGCCAAAGGGGCAATATAATGAGAAATGCAAAAAGAAATTGAAAAAATTGGGACTGCGTTACAAAAGGAATTTAGGAGGTTCACTAAGTAAAGTAAAATATTCCTTTACAGGGTATATTTCACTTGGTTTAAAAATGAGATGAAACTCTGCTGACTTCAACTATCCAATCATATGGAAGGAAAATCCTTTTTATTAGATTTCTTTGCATTTGATTGGGTATTCTTTGTGACATGCGTCACAACATTCACTAGGCTAAGTGAATTATCCTTTGCAAGGTAATAATTCACCTTGGTGAGTGAACATCCTGAATTCCTTTAGTAAACCAGCCCTGATTTTGCCATACACTGCTATGGTTTGTGTTTCATTCTTTTGCAATTATTTTATTTAATTTTAAAAATGTCCACATTCATCCATACAGATCAGGGGCATCTTACATAATGTTACTTCTCCCAGTGACACGTGGCTTTTGTTGTCACTGGCTGACCTTCTTTCTGAGGGAGAACATGATCCAAATTGTATTTGCATTGACTGTCACGGACACCACAAAGGGTTTGATCACCGCAAGGCCGCACCAAACACGTCTGCTGTGTTCATTCTCTCTGACTTTGCATTCATGAAATGATTGAATTGGCAGGGCCTTGTAGAAAATTCTGCACGCACCTCATCCGCCCGACTCATTTCTATTTAGACGCCATACGGAGGTCAATCTGAGACAATTTATTTTGTGATGATGTCCTCTATTATACTCCTCGGTGATGAGAATGTATTTGATGTCCTTAATATCATTTTGTCAGGTATCCATAGACCCCTGTGGCCGGCACCATCCTGCACATAGCGTTTCTCAAACTTGCGCAGCTGCCAGACTGAAGCAAACAGGTGCAAAATATTCATCGCAGCCCAGAAGGGAAACATCAGGCTGGGACTTGATGGATCTTCTCGCTGTTTTCTTGTATAGATTTGTCTGAAATTGTCAGCAGAGCTTCATGGTAATAGCGGGAAAAAGATGTGAAAGCCAAAATCCAGGCACGTAAAAAGGAGGCAACAATGAAAGCAGTTATGTTTCCATTAAGAAAATCATTTGTTTGCAAATGCAGCTGTATACTGGTTTCCTGGAGAATGGAAGCTGATAGGCGGTGGAGGGATCATTATTTATTATTTCATCCACTCTGTCTATTCTAATATAATGCATACCCATGTATTTTATTATTTGCCATTCCTATAATAATAAATAAAATATTGACAACAAATTAAAACAAAGATGTTGCTCTTAGATAAAATTGAAAGGGCCATTTAAAACTTGAAGTTGAGTGCAATATTCTACTGCACTCCCAACCAATATTATACAGCTTAATAGGGCACCTGAGAACCATTTTGTTCACATGTTTCAATGTGACTCCGGTTGGAGTGGATTGTGTTGGGAGATGATTATCTGGCCGGCAATCCCGTGCCGCCACCACAAGTCAGCCTAATTATTACCTTCACAGGCATCACACAGTGGCAAGGGAGGTCAAGCAAATAGCTGTCAGTCCTCTGCTCTGCAAAATGCAGCATCCCCAGTTTCCCTTTAGCTGTGAATGGTCTCTCAGCATCCCCAGCTCTGAGAGTGCGGAGCTGAAAGAGAATTGGAGTCTATGCTGCAGCCAATAAGCAGATCGTTCCTAGTTTCAATCCTGCCCTGCCATTGGCTACTGGGACTTTATAGCCTCTCTGCTCCCAGTCACCAGTTGCTTGTTGAAATGCTAAACTGGGCTGACCTGTTGCTGGTGTATTATTTGTTACTTTTTCTGTTAATGACTCTGCCCGTTCCTGACCCGTGATTGTATGCTGCCTGTGCCTGTGACCCAGACTCTATTTTGTCTTAACCCTTGGATACTTCGTCCATTGGACTGATCTGTGTATGACCTCTGGCTCTGTTTTCTGCACTTGCCTCTGTTAGACTTTGTTATAATAATATTATTATCAGTGGGCTCCTGGTCCTTTCTCAGTCGTTCCCCAGATACACACAAGTCCTGGAGGTAACCGTGTGCTGGGACAGCACAACTAGCCTACCAAGGCTGAGCAGGGGGAAGAATATAGGCAAAGAGTGTGGCTTAAGATTGGGAGACTGGCATCTGGTGAGCGCTGTTGCAGGACCAGGGCCCTACAGGATGTTTCTAAAAGTTAAAAAAGTTGTTTCTGAAGGTAATAACACAAGGTTCACTGACGCAACATGCAAGTTTTCCACAAGGTAATGGATTATAATAGTCTGTTCTAGACTGTAAACAGATCACATTTATTATAGCCTGTGAGTAAATAAGGGTGCCACAATTCACATGGTTTGCTCCCATGTAACAATTCCTTGCTTATACATGTTTTTTGTTTGGTATGTTCATCCAATCTGCTCTCTTTTTACTCAAGGTATGGAAAATGTATACCCAGATATTGACTACTGAGAATATTGCACTGTTTTATCTTGTCTATGGACACTATGCGATAAATTAACGAGTGATTACCCCAGCACAGAAGGAAAAAAGTAGATTTAATTAAACATACAAATTCTTTGCAGTTTAAGGAAAGAGTCAAGTTAAATGTTCTGTAAGAAGAAAATAAATGAAGATAAAGAGATTAAAACTTGTTGATACACAGAGGAAATATTTATGAGATTTGTAAGAAAAAGTGGTTTCGTTAATGTTTAGCAGTATTGGTTGGATAGTTCCAATCTGAATCTAGTTTGGATCTGAGCTTTTCCCATCTTGGCCTGGAACATTCCCGCACTCATCATCCAATATATCGTCCAATGACAGGCTCCTGTTGTGAGTTATCCATCCATCAACATAAGAAATGACACCAATGCCTGGATTGGCTGAGGTACGCTCTATACATGTGAATAACAAGAATAGCATAGGACTCAATGGTCTTAGTGGTATATGGTGAACAAGCCAATGATGGGTGCGATCGCACAAGAAACATCATACAAAATATTGTGTATTGCAACTCCAGATCATAACACTGCCCCTTTAGGCACCCCAAAACCTAAAAATGCTCCCACAGATACCCCAGATCATAACGCTGCTCCTACAGGCACCGCAGATCATAATACTGCCCCCACAGGCTCCCCATAGGCACCCCGGAACCTTACACTGCCCCTACATGTACCCCAAATATAAGCACCACTGTGGCAGTAGACAGTGGACACAGAGGAGGAAACCCATAGCCTCTTGGGATTTATAGGTCACATATCTCAGGATGCTGCGTGCTGCTCTTTCTGCACATGCCCAATCTCAGACTTGCTCAGGAGAAGCTTTTCTGAAATGTAAAAAAGAAAGTGTCTGTTTTTTTTGTATTTCCTTGAATGTGTTTGAGTATTCTTTGCAAAGTGCCTGACCTATTACCACATTCACTAAATTGATATGTCACCTTGCTACATGAAAAGCCTTAAATCATTTTAGTAAATACACCATTATATTCAATATAGTATCAGAATAACTGATTTACTGATTGCTTGTTTTTTCAATTCTTAGTTCAATACATTAATTTCTTAGAACACTTGCATTTTCAAGTAGCGATGATTAAAATGTAACTGTTGTTCATTTAAACTTTATTTTATTATGAATATATATACATATGAATAAAATACATTTTAAGGTTCTTAATTACCTTGGTTATAAACTGGCTGATTCTAGATGACTCAGACAGAATAATACAGATGAAACATCCAGAAGAAGCATATCTCATGATCTGATCATCCGTATTCCTCAGTTTCTGCCATCGGCTACATTATTTCTGACCTCTGCCTACATTCTGACTTTAATTTCCTATAAAACCTACAGGTTCAGAACTGGGTTCGTGCCACACATTCCCACCTTAACGTCTCTTGCATTTACAGAACAGGTGCTCCTTAGATTTTCCCTGCAGGAGAATCAGTACCTTAGATTAGTATTACCTTTGTTAACCAATTGCTAAGCTCAACCAATGTCACATGACTGGGAAATTAAGGTCACCGCTCCCCCGGGTCACGACACAACCGCTCTCAACCAGCCACAGAGGAGCTGCAAGGGAGGGAACCTGAGCCTAATAGGAGAAGACTTATTTTATTATAAGAAACATCTAAAACTAATAATTGTCTCCAAACAGTACTTTGAAAAATGTATTTTTCTTTTAATTCCTTCTGAAATAAAAGAAGGAGCTGCAAGGAAGTGTGAGTAAGGTGTGTATTCCTGGTATGTGGGTGTGCCTAGGCATACATATACCCAGAGCATTAAATGATTGTCTAAGGCAGTATTTCCCAAACTTTGTCAACATGGTAGGACCCTTTAAATAACTTTCAGGTTTTCAGGGACCCCTACTATAATGAATACATCTATAGCTCACAGTCTATTAGCATGGTGGTCGGCAGAAAGAATGCCTCTTACATTGCTGGCCATTGGCAGAAATGTCAACCTTGGAGAAAGTTAAAAAAATCATTGCTGTCACTTAAACTGACCTGAGGGGTACAGACTCGAGGGACCCCTAGCAAGAACTGGAGGGCCCCTAGGGTGCCATGGATGTGCTCATTACTGTTCTTCTGAAGAGGAGGTTTACATGAGGTTCTGCAGTACAAGAATCTTCATGCTTCAGCTTCCCCTGTCCTCTCCTGCTATTTCTTCATCAATACCCCAATAGTCATTGAAGCACCAGTTTGGATATGAGGAAGCTAAGGCCTTTCTTTACCACGAGGGCCGACACAGGCATAAACAAGACATGAAATGTCAGGAATTGGAAAGGATGAGCTGCAGAAAGATCACAAACAGTATTGGTGACTAGTTCTTTGCCCTCCGCATGTCTTTCTTCTTCTGAATAAGATTATGGAAGAGTTTAAGCCCCTTGCAGAATTTGTTTGATTGCTTTTGATTTTTTCCTGTACTTCCCGTACATTTGACAGCTGAAGTGGGAGATTGCCATATGGATAATTGGATATGGACACAAATAAAAACATGTAACCCTTTCTCACTCAATGCAAATGTATTATTGTCTTCCTTTTCAAGATTTTGGATGTTTAGGATTATAGGGTAAACCCAATTGATGGGAATCTAAAAGGGCCCATTATTCTCTGAGCTGCTGTAGTCACTGAGGTTACAATAATGGCGGCTTTGCTATGTGCCAGGACCTTTACAATAAAAGGGTCCCTATCATCCATTTATCAGTGTGCTGGAAGCTGTTGCAGGGAAACCATAGGAAACTTTATCCGAGAACCAAAGAATAATGTTCTTTTGTTTATTATATTATAATGCAAAACACCTCTTCAGCCTAAAATTAATTTCAAATTCAGCTTAAAGTTAATTAATTAAGCTTAAACGTAATTGATTTTAAACTCAACATTTGTTATATGTATAGATAAAACTAGAAAATAGGATTTCCATATTAAAAACAGTCATTCCTCCACTACAGTACAAAGTATACTTGAATATAAATCACAGATTCATTTGCATGTGTCAGTTTTCAATGCATTTTTTTTAAAAGGCCATTTTTTCAAGGATACACACTCTCCTACAGATCTGGTGGTAAAAGGTTCTCAAACTCAGCATAAAAGCATTGTTATGGTTCATTAGATTAAAAAAAAAACTATGGGGTTCCCCTATAATTCTTACAAGATCTTTATTGAAACATGGGTGCCCAGTAGAGAGCAGCAAGTGGAGCCCAACTTCCATACCCCAAAAATATTGTAACATACCTTGTAAGGTATTTACCTTTACCCCCAAAAGCTCCCTTCTCCTAAGGACAAGAACTTCTTCTCCACATCCAGTACCCAAGAAGCATGTGGGGGTTATTTGGGGATGGTATGGTGGAACCTGAAACCCTTCTCCATCGGGAACCTGTAAATAACCTTTAAATAAATGTGATCAATGGCATCACCTCGGATTCCTTGTGTAATTACTGCAGTCATATGAATCCATTATTTAGATTTGGGAATGCAGGGCATTTAGTGGGACATCCTCTGTCAGATATTTATGAAAAAAGTGCATAAAACAAGTATATATCCCCCATGGGCAGCATATATTATATTAGATTATAAGGCTTCCAGAATTAAACTAGATTTGTCTCCCAAAGATTTCCATGGGGTTTGAGCCCAGTCTAATCCAAACTAGGACAGAATTGCTCATTGTGCGGAATTCTTCCTCTTTGGAATGCAGTTGTTCTTTGAACTTAAAATGATTTTGTGATTTTTTAACTGAAATTTACGATTTGATGCATTAGTTGCATTGATATTATGTGGCTAAAAAATTAAATTGTGACTGACTGTTATGGTATTGGTTCTCTGCTTTCAGAAAATACATTACGTTTATAAGAGTGTATTTTATACAAAAATTTACAAAAGAAAAAACCACTTAAATAAACCATTTATTTCTGGCAATTATCCTGATTTTACTAATACTGAGATCTCTCACAATTGCCCTTCCAAGAATGATCCCCCCACCACCAACTCAACAATTAGAAAAGATTCAGACAAATTAATAGGCTGACACATTCACCTTTTGAACTCTTAATTAATGTTTTGAATCACTATCATTAGACAACAATATAATTATCTAGGAACAATGAAACCCCCTCATTAATGTTTGATGGCCATTGATGGAGATTCTTTTATGTGATAGAGAAAGAGGGGAAGCTGTGATGTACAGCTGGAGAAGAAGATTCTTTAGTTGGAATCACGAATCTGTCTTCCGACATACAATACATTGATGGGAAGGAACGTCACTGTTAACGGCATATAAGGATCTAATGTGCGTTTAGGGACTCATTTTGTGTATATTGTACTAATCATATATCAGCCGTCAGTCTAAAGAAGCCTTAATGGAAACAAGGAAAGAAATTTTGCTGTGCAAATCATATCATACATGCTTGCTTATTGGCTGTGGTTGGTCAAAAAAGCTTAAACACTTAAATATCCACCCTACCTTTCTCCAGAAACTCCTTGTACACGCTCTTATCATCTCTCATCTAGACTACTGTAACCTCCTCCTCTCTGGTATTCCACTAACCCGACTCTCTCCTCTACAATCTATTAAGAATGCTGCAGCCAGACTCATCCATCCTTCCCACCTACCTACCCCATACACAGCCTGCGTCCACCACTCCTCTTCTGCTGCCTCTCTTTGTAGTTCTCTTCAATGGCTTCCATTTCACCTTAGAATAAAATTCCAGCTCCTGTGCTTTGCCTGCAAATCCCTCGGCAGCTCATGTCCTGCCAACCTTTCTGCCCTGATAGAAAAATCCCCCCTAGCCTCTCTCTTCCCTCCTCCAATGCCCTACTAATGACTTCCTCACTCATAACCTTATAACATGCATGGCTCCAAGACTTTGCTAGAGCTGCCCCAATTCTTTAGAATGGTCTTCCTTGTCCTATTCAGCTTGCTCCTGCTTTCTTTACATTTGAAAAAGCTCCTAAAACCCATCTTTTCAAACTCACCGACCTGTCTTCGCTTGTCTTTTAAATTATTACTACTTACCCACCATTCTATGCTACATCTTCCACCTCTTAGATTGTAAACTCTTCTGGGCAGCATCCTCTCCTCCTGTGTCATTGTTTGTATCTGTCTGTCATTTGCAACCCCTTTTTACGTATTTATGTACAGTGCTGTTGAATATGTTGGTGCTATAAAAATACAGCTATACAATAATACAAATAATAATAAAATAAATTCATACCAAATCATTGTAGACCCATTACAGCTTTTGGATACTAATGTAATGTAAAATGTATATTTTAATTTAAATCTACAACTTTCATAAAAAAATACCTGGTGATACTGCAATGGAGGTTACATAGTTACATATTATGTCTGGTTGAAAAAAGACATAAGTCCATCAAGTTCAACCACAACCACTGGTAATATTACACAAATACTGTAGCAAACCGTTTAGGGTTTCCATTTACTTTAGGGTGCAGCTCCAACCAAAGTGGTAAAGCTATCTAACCCTCAAAACAAAATTGTATTTCCCTGCCGAATACCAGTCCTTTGATAAGTCAGACTAATTCGTTTTCATTTCCCAGGCATTTATTCCCTTTATTTGCACCTGGTTATGCTGTGAAGAATACAATTATGTCTGTGATCATTTTCAATGGAGGGGACTTTGGTAAAGATATATAGTAGTATATCTTCTTATTGATTAAATAATGCAATTATATAATTATGTTCAACAAGGAAATATACTATTGCTTTGTTCCATTGATTGTAACCTAATGATTGACAGGAGAATGGCCATCATTCTCACTGTTTATCATCTAGATAGTAAATCCCTAATGAGTTCTCACACTTGGAGCAAAGGTCATTCACCATTATACTTTTGGGAAAACAGGAGGAAGAGTGAGAACTGTAAATAAAAAAGTAAAAAAGAAAAGCCCAGTATACAAATGTGTAGGTATAGCTGCGGATGTTATTAGGATCCTTCGAAGATAGAGAATTTCTTGTACAAAATAATTACATTGGGTGAGATTTTAAAAAATAATTTCTTATGGGTTTCGTCTGATCTACAATGCCTCTGCTCTCTCTTACATTTTATCATCTTCATTTAAATGACGTCCTTCTTTATGCCTTAACTGTGACTGACCAGAAGGAAAATAATTTAGAATAATTAAGAAAAAACGTGCCTTTATTACCCTTGTGTTCTGCCGTCTGATATGGTCTGCAAAACAGCCGTCAAAGTCATAAGAAGGCTTCATGATAGCGATCATAAAGAACTTTGCCACCAATTAGATCTGAGGTTCATGGTGTTTGCGCTTTACAACTTTTCATTCTGGAATCACTGAGCAAAAAGAGAATCGTTTTTAAGTTGCGATTGTATCACACTTTCAGAAAGTTTTACATGGCGGAGAGAATGAGAGAGCAAAAGATGAAAAAGGAAAGAGAGAAGATTGGTTTCAGTAGGTTTTTTGATGAACTTGTCATGGACATTGGATTTGGATCTCCAACAATGTTACTCAAATTAGTTCAGAACCTTTCACCATAGTTGTAAAACCAAGATAAAGGGGTCCCCAATCCATATTAAACATATTGCATTTTTACAATTACTAGGAAGCATACTTGCATGGATTCTTTTAACTAATGGTGGAGAGTTCTCGTTCCACCAAACATTTTTGATCAATTCCTAGACATATCTAGTCAGTCCATGTCCAACACATATCTATCCAAAGTCATTGCATTTCACACCATTGTTCTCAACTTGGATTAACAATGACTAAAGCTCTGGATCCAATGCCTCCTATACATACATTTATGTTCAGTTTCTTCTAGATCATGAAGTTCATGGGTCTTCCTACATTTCAAGATCATTATATTTCTGGTATCATTGGATTTCTGGTATTTTGGTATTTTATACTATGGTGAATGTAATAGGAACAGTTTAGGCATGCATAGGTAGGCAAGAACACATTTTTCAGTTAGATGTGGTCATGAGCTACATTTAATCGGGAAGCTCTTTTCACAAATGAAAGTGGAAATCGATGTCTGACTCATCCCACCGCTCTGTGCTAAAAAAGCTAAAATATTCCTTTTGAATGGAATAAACTTTTTTTTCTGGGAGTTATGAGATAGACCCTTTCCAATTTCAAATGCTTTTGTGTACTTGAGACAATATAAGAATTATTTTTTTCTGAACATTTCTCATATCATCTCCCTTAACTGCTATCCTAGACCTTATGAACATTCTCCATCTCCAAAATTTTTAGGGACATCCTATTCAGGTTCAACAATTTATCAGATTACATCCTATAAAAACTCCAGTGTATAGCCAGCACATAAAGCTTCTCCAATAAGGTATGAAGGCACAGCGGAGATTCACACGGTGCAGTAATTTAGTCATAGGTGTAAGATTTGTAGAAGAAGCATAATATAGTTGCTAGCATTTTGATCCTTCTGAACCTCCATTGGTGCCTTTAAACTCCTGTTTTAGGTTCAATGACCCCCTTGTATTTATGCATTCTCCATCAGCTCCCAATCAAGAAAAATGAGAAGGTCCTAGACGTCCCTCACCAACATTAAGATTGACTATATCAGTACAAAGGGCGACCCAATAAATGAATTGTGAAGAATATTTCTTCCTCCCATTCTAACTTAGTTCGATTACTGTTAATCCTGATGGGGGGTATCTGGAACCCTCACACTTTGCTTATTTTGACATTGGTTGGTAATGCACATATACAAGGAGGTCATAGCCCCTAAAAAGGGAAATAGAGCAAATATGTCTGTGGAGGTTAGAAGACAACCTACCCGTAATATACCAAGTGCTACGGGTACCTCTGCACTATTGCCCATTTTGAGGCTATAACCGTCTTTCCTTGAGCCTGCAAGAAGACTCTAAAAACATTTTTAGGATTGAAACAAGTTAGTGACCTTGGTAAAATAATTTTATAAAAGAAACTGCAAATAAACAGTGCAAATAAGGAGAATCCAAAAGTAGTCTTAAAATTAACACAATTGGGCTCTACTGGAAAAAACAAGAACAAAAAGTCAGAAGGCAAACATCAGAAAATGCAATGGTATGTATGTATTTACACGTATTTATCGCTTGAAATGTATTTTTAGCATCATGGTTGGCTTTTGTTGCAGGATAATCAAGAATTGTTTATGTGTGTAACAATGTGTCAGGAATAAAGGCCTTGTCACAATTCTTTGGCTTCTCTATGACTTGAAGCCATTTTTCAAGCTAATGGTCAGCACATTATTACAAAAACACATTCTTCCATTGTTAGTCAGCCTTTATTTTTTCTCTTTTTAAATGAAGATATAAGGTGAATCCACAGCTACAATGTTTCCTTCTAAATTGAAACAATTGTGGAGAAAAGTGGTAAAACATTGTCCAGCTGACCTGTAATTTCCTTGGGTTGTCTTTGTACTTTTTCACTTACGGGAAGCAATCCTCAGATTATTTTGTAGCGAGTCTTGTTGGATTTAATTGCTCTGCCGTTTTTTGGGTTGGCTGATGACCTTATTCATTGTTATTGAATCTCTGTTTGTTGAATATTTCTTCTGGTTTGTTTAACTCGACACCACAAGGGGAAACTATAAATTAACCTCACCAACTAAAATATATATCAAATGGAAACCAAGGCAAGAGGTATCATGCATGGGTAAAGGATGGGCAATTAGTCTGATTTACAACAAAAAAAAAACTGCCACTAAATTCATTAAAGCAAATGTATAACTCCATGCAATTTTTGGATACATGAGATTGTGAAGAGTTTAGTTTAAATCATGCCCTAGAACCAATTTACCACTGCATAAGACATGCATTATTATCATTATTGTCTCCTATTTGCCAATTGTTTTTATTGCAAAAATGTTTACATTTCTATAAAGATTGTATGTAATGGGTCAACTGGAATTGCCAAATACACAATGTATTATTGGTTTCTTTTACAGTATATTTTGTATGAAAAAATGTTGGCTCTGGTATTCATTTTTTAAAGCTACACTAAGCATCAAATATTTTTTTTTATGTTAAATCCATGAATTCTGAGTAATATGTCAGACCAACACTCTCAGGCATTTGAGAGATCACAATAATCCTCATAATAATGGAGGAGATTTTCTAATGAAACCTACTGTAGGATGTTCAGGAAAAAGTATTTCCTTCTTTATCTTAAAGAACAGACTGCAACATTGTAACTTTGTAATATGTCATAAATTGAGATATGGCAGCAGAAAATATGAACACAACCAAGAGCTACACAAGTATCAAGATTTGCATGACTTCACATCTGACCCAGCATCTCCATCTACAAAGTAAAATGTGTCTTTGGATAATGCACAAACAAAGATGGTGCCAACCCTACTAGAAGGGAAAGCAAAGGAGGCATTGGAGCTGCTTTACTAAATTGATACAGGCTGTTACTATACTTACCTAGGTGCATTACCCCCTTGCAATGGATACTTTACTTAGCCTAATAAATGAGATGAAGCCCAGTTGACTTCAACTATTCAATCACGTGCGAAGAAAAGTCTTTGCAAAGTGAAATATCACCACATTCACTAAACTAAATGCAATATCCATTGGAAAATGGTAATTTACCTTGGTAAGTATGGTAAACACCTAAATAGAATTAGTAAATCAACTCCAAAGCCTCCTTCTGCATTAACTTCTAGAAATATGGCATCATTTTTGTTGAGCATTATCCAGGGACACCTCATACTTCCTCACTGCCATATCTCACCTTGTGACTTACAAAGGTACAATGTTGATCTGGGAAGAAAGGAAATGTTTCCTTCTCCATGTAGCAGTCTAATGACTTCATCTCAGCCTAGGTAAAGTCAATGTGGAGCACATGGACAGTTATTAATTAACAAAAGGTGGCGTCTTTTTGAAAAAGAATACTGATACTGTTTAGAAGTCTATTCATAAAGCTGTAAATCTGTAATTTTGTTTGAGGGATATTCCAGTTCAATGTTTTTCAATAGCAGTATTTGATTCCCCACTAGGGAATGTTTCATTAAATGTCAGATTCACAGCTTTATAGACAGAAGCCTTAGTATTAGGTATTAAAAATGTATTTATGAAGATTTGTGCAGTTACTGACAGGTCCACTTTAAAATACCACTTGCCCATATCAGGGAATAAGGATATCTATGGTGTGTCCTTGAATATAATCTGAGCCTTTGCTGGTAATAACATAACAATTCACAAGAAAGTTGTATTTGTAAAAACAAATATTTCTTGGAAAGGGATAATGACTTTGAGTGTATGAACTGAATGTTGTGTTTAGAAGAATATTGTGTACTGAATGTGAATGAATAAAAGCAGAACATTTTATGTAGCATATGGATAAATATAGATATGTGGGCAGACATACTTGCTCATTACAGGCAGATGTTCCCCATTCAGTTGACTCTTCCTCTCTTTCATTGCAATTTTGCTTGGTCTAATAGAACAGATCTCTGGAACTCTAAAGGTGACCTTCCTGTACTATGTTCAGATAAGATTCTGCAAACCTGTTGTGCCAATTATAATGGGCTCCCACCACTGCTAGATTCCAAGACCTTAGCCCTGCTTTGCCCATTAGAAAGGCTCCTAGCATCTCTGTGTGCTGTTCTCAGATCTGTATAATTGCTATGCCCATTATGAAAAGTTGACACCATTTAGAGTTTCCAGTTCCAGTTCCCCCACCATCACAGTGCTAATTCCCTGGGAATTTACACCTGACATACCCATTATGAGGGGCTTCCACCGTACCAGAACTGGGTTCCTGGGTCTGTACACCTGCTGTACCAATTATAAAGAGCTCTGACCATCACAATGCCAAGTTCCAAGTAAATTACTCCTTCTGTGCCCATTATAAAGGGCTCCCAGCATCCCTGTGTAAAGTTGCCACCATCTCTGCTCTGAGTTACCAGATCTGTACTCCTGATGTGCCAATTATAAAGGGCTCGCACCATCACAGTGATAAGTTCCTGGGGAATCACACCTGGTGTGCCCATTATGAGGGGTTCCTAGCATTCCTATGTAAAGCTTTCAGGTCTGTATACCTCTTGTGCCTATTATGAAAGGTTGCCTCCCTCTCTCCCTCTGAGTTTCCAGATTTGTACTTTTGCTGTGCCAATTGTAAAGGACTCCCGCCATCACAGTGATAAGGTCCTGGGTATTTACACCTGCCATGTTCATTATGAGGGGTTCCCAGCTTTTGTTAGTGAGGTTCCCAGGTCTGTACACCTGTGCCAATTATAAGCGTCTCTCATCATCACAGTGGTAGGTTCCGAGGGCTTTACCTCTTCTGTGCTCATTATTAGGGCTCCTAGCATCCCTGTGCAAAGTTCCCAAGTTTGTATACCTGCTGTGCTTAATATGAAGGGTTGAAACCATCTCTGCATTGAGTTTCCAAATCTGTACTTCTGCTGTGCCAATTATAAAGGGTTCCCACCATCACAGTACTATGTTCTTGGGTATTTACAGCTGACGTGCCCTATATGAGGGTCTCCCACCATCCCAGAGTTCGGTTACGGAGTCTATACACCTGCCGTGCCCACTATGAGTGGTTCTTATTATCTCTGTTTTGAGTTGCTGGGTTTGTACCCATGATGCTCCCATAAAAAGCAGTACTAGATATATATCTCAGGGCACCCATAAATCAGGCACCCCAAATGCCACCATATCTAATTTTTATTGTTATGATGGAGGGTATACAATTTTGAGGTTGTCTGCTTCAGTGAGATTATGTGTTAATCGTGGTTTATTGGCCAATCATTGCCAAAAAAGCTGCCTTCTGGACATAAGCACCAACTGGAAAAATGTCTACGTATATTCTGATGATTGCCTATTTGCATAATCTGAATAATCTGTAGTTTTTACAGAAACCACCACCAGTAAATCAGGTTGCCATTCCATACATATTAAAGGAGGCACGCTGCTCCTTCTCGTCACACTGTATTGTTTTCTTCAATTACTTGCTAATTAAATTTAATTGCTATGATGCGGCGCAGCAGATTGTGGTGCGGCAGGAAGCGAGTGCTGATAAGAACCACTGAGGTCCATTTACAGAAATTTATTGTGAATCTTCCTTCGTTTCTTCTCGGAGCAGACAATATCTCTGTGTAATTAGCGATAAACAATCTAATTGTCCAGGGCTCTCTGCTTTAAATCCATTAACAAGAATATATAGATCTCCGGCCCTCGCAAAATGTGAGTAGTTTCCCCATCGTCTCTGCTGGACGTCTACAATAAACGATGCACGGGGCAGTTGCCATACTGAAATTAATTCTTGTTAATGAATGTATCAATAAAATAATTAGTGCAATTAATAGAGCAGAACCCTTCTATTTATTTTGGTCTCGGTGACTGCACTTGGTTATTGGCCCTGTTAGCCACTACTAATTTTTTTCCACATTTTTGATATTACCAAACACAAAACTATACCGGAGTCTTGACTCTCTGCAGCATGATGTTAAAACATACCCAAGGCGATATGGAGGTAAGGTGGTGCTATGAAGCCATACAAAAGTATAAAGTTGTTACATCTATAGTTTATAGTACTGGTAGTACTAATAATGGTAAAGGCTCCACCTTACCTAAAGCTTTCCTGGCGTAATTGGAGTTTCTGGCTTTTCCATACATCTCTTCCTACCCTTGTGTGCCTGCTACCAATTGGGTATTGACTGAGAACCAAAGGTAAGTATGGTGTTCCCATTGTAATAAAACCCTGATGAAGCTGACGAGTTCTGTGAAACATTAATATTAAAAAAAAATTGTTTTCATTGTATCACACCAAGGGGTCTTGTAAAGGAATGTTCAAGACTACTCATGAACATGCTCATTTGTGTGAGCATAACTGTAAGAGAATGTACACGACTGCTTGTTTCCCTCATTTGGGTGAGAATGGTACACATCTGTATGCAAAGTGTGCATATTTCTGTGTGAGCAGACACGCACTAGCACCAGACAGGCATTTTAAATGCCTCCACTTTGCTCCTCAGATTATCTGGTGTTTGACCTGACCTGTGCTCAATGGGATTTTACTTTGGCATCTTTATTCCAAGTTTTGTCTCTTGGACACTGACTTTCTAATCTGACCTTAGCTTGTTATTTGACCTTGCTTCTGCGTATAACTTTGTACTGCACCTACCAGCAAGTTACTGACCTTAGCCTGTCATCACCCTGCTTATGTCCTCCTTTCTGTACCTTGCAAGTTAGCAAGTTGCTAACCTCAGCCTGTTCCTGACCTCTGCTCATTGATATGTGTTTCTTTGTTGGCCTTTGCTATCTGTGACTACACTCTCTTTTCAGTACTTAAATACCTCCTGTGCCCTTGTGCATCTTTCTCTATTACAAGGTTCACCTAGGCTAGAAGGCATAAGAAGCTACCCTCTTCTTCTTTTCAGGGGTCAACCAGGCAGATAATAGATCTATTTATAAAGCCATTAATCTGAATCTGACTGAAACATTCCCTGCCATTGAAACACATGGACTTGGAAGATTCTCCACCATATAATGTTTTAGTGAATGTCAAATTCATTGCTTTATAAATAGATTCCACGTGTGGATATTTGCAGATTGCCTAAAAATCCGATATTTCCCACATTTTGTATTTGGATTTCAACTAAGGGATATGGCATATTTTGGATTAGTAGGAATAATCACATAATGGTAGTTCTGGTCAAAATATTGTTATGCTCCTTTGAAACACCTGTGTTGGGATAATAATAAAGCAGTTTTTGAACGTGGTACACCACTGACGACTCCTTGTTTGGTTTTCAATTCGGACTGAGCAGGGTCTGAGTAGCTGGTGGCATTGGCTCTGCTGAACAGTGGGGCCAATGTTGTTTCCCTAGTAGCAGCAAGACTATGTATGTACATACTGCTGATGATTCCATTGATATGTCAGTATAAGAATATATATTGATATGAGTGACCTGATGACACCACAGAAATTTGGTGGATTAAGGTCAGACCCCTGATTTGACCATTGTACAATATAAAGTTCTTTTTCTGTTTAAAATGGTCTGTTAAACATAATTTATTTGTCTTAAATTGGTTTAAATTTATACAAAGAATAAATACATGCAGCAAATTGAAAATTTTGGTTCTGACATACATAGAGCTCCTCTTTTGTTGATTTGTTTTTTCGTTTGATGTTGCAAACAATGCCGGTATTAATCCAGCAAGCCTTATTGGCTTTTAGAAGCAGCACCCCTCTGTGCCGGAGACATGGGCTCAGCGTTCTTCATTGGCTTCAAGTCTGCTACGGAATGTTCATTTTACTACAAGTGTTTTTTAATTTTCTCTATCTGAAGCAGACCCGCAGGTAGCTGAGGCTACGAAGGTGAATAAAACTCATTTTAATTCTGCAGGAAAAGAAAAATATTCCTCAGTGCTCAATTAGAATTTCACTTCCATGTCAGATTACTTAGACAAGCTATTTTTTTCCCTAACTGATTCTTAATGTCAAGTTAGTCAGGGCTACAGATGAAAAAATAGATATTAAAAAGGAACCAATCTGACGTAGATCTAACTAATACACTAAATGGGATTGACACAGACAAATGAGATACAAGGTTTCCATTCTGGTGGTTACTTAAAGTACACCTGTCTCATTATGTGGACCTCCACATGTGACCTAAAAATAAAGGTCACTGGATACCAAAAGCGCCAGTAATTAAAAGGTCGTAACTATCCCTTACATTTTTAGAGCCCAGGCTACTGCACAATGCAAATACCAATATCTAGAAGAGTCAGCACCCACGACCACCCTACATTGCATCTCATGCTATTGAGAAATGTCCTTCATTACATCATTAGATGCACCAGGTATGGTCTTTGGCACCAACAACTAAAAACCAATCAGTTAGGTCCTACTGGTAGAAGAGTGCAACAGCAAACCTAATTATACCAAATGGCACCTGGCAGTGCATGACTCAGATAGCCAGGAGGTTCTCCCATACTCACACCACCCTTCTCCTGCTCCGCTCTCATTCCTTTCCACCCCCCATTTTCCCATCATCGTGACGCCATTCCATCTTTGTGGGAAAAATGGCTGTAAGGCCACTTTATTAACACACATTACCTTTTAAACATTCACAACAACATATCTTTAAGATAACTGTAACACTTTAGCAATAAATAACAAAAATTATATTAAATAACAATAATAATAAATAACCCCAAATAATGATAACGATTAATCCTTTTTTGAACTTCTTGACCTTTCACTTCACATGTACCCCTTTCAGCAACTACTAGTCCTTCCCAGTTGCGAGCCCTTGGATACACCGCACACCATACACCTTAGAGGAGTTGCCCAAACCATCCCTTTTGTTCTCAGCCGCAAAGCCCCACAGGCTCGAAAACAAATACATTTCCCACAGCCCCTCCTTAAACCGCCTAAAGGTAGTCCTAAATAATCATAACATTTTTGGAGATCCCACACCTATGATGGTTCTCCCCTCTGCCACACCAGTTTACAGATACCCTCCGAGGACCTCAACCGCCATCCATCCTCAACTTCCTACTAGCCTAAGGGTTGGTGGGAGGGTTAGCTCACTTCTTTTTTTCTAAAATTCCCCTTCCTTCCTCCTTCCTCCTCATATTAACCCTTTCTTATCCTCCTCTTTTTTCAAACGTTTGCCCTATCCCTGAATCTCTCTCTTTGCCCTTTCACAACCTCCCTTCCATTCTACCTCATCTATGTTTCCCCTAGCCCCCTGGTCATGTTTGCCTTCGCCCCATCTCCCTTTGCTTGGCAGCTCCAGACATTTCTTTATCTTTAGTCTACCTAGGTTAGTTCCACAAATACCATGGTTTGGCATCCCTCCTCCAATGATTTCATATTTCTCAGGTGCAGTCTTTTGTTCTTCCCAGGAGATCCTACCAAATAAAACGAATGCAGTCTTATTTCTGTCTCTTTTTGGCATTGGATATTTTTTAACTCCAAAATTTAGGGCAGTCGACTCGAGTTGTAATTCCAAATATTTAAGCAGAAAAATTAAAAGAAAATGTTTTATTCATGCATGCCATAATATCAATCAATATACCTATTGACCAGGACAAAACAAATACAGCATGTCAATGCATTACCTTTTCTTTTCTTTAAAGAACTTGCATGCTCAATGCTGCAACATGAATAACCTGCAACTGGACATCTGACCTCAGTTAAGAGTATTTTATCAGATTTCAGAATATTCAGTGATCAAAGAAGTACCATTCTATCTACCTTACCTACAATCTAGTGAGGCCCCATAAGCCTGTGACGGGGAGATAGGCAGGGCCAGCATAAGTGGGGGGGTAGGCCTATAGGTTTTGTGAAAAGGGGGGTGTGAGTGATCTGATCGAATAGAGGGGTCAGGATAGGTCATTAATGAAAACAACAGGAGGGATGAAATGAAGTTTATAAAATAGAGAGAATGGAGAGGTGGTCAGAAATTTGCCAGTTGGAAGGAGAAGAGATTCCCACCCTCCCACCCTGTGGTTAAGGGCTTTGGAGATTTTTAAGGTAAGGCGGTGTGAGGTCCTTAAGGGCAGGGGGTTTGTGTACATGGGTGTAACAATAATGAAGTGTGGAGAGCAATATATGGTAGGGGGTCTCCGAAAATTGGTTGATGGAGGGTTAAGTGGAGTTAACTTCGGTGTGGAGATGCAGGATTGATATCGTTCCCGAGGCCGTAGAGTGGCACCTAGGAGCATGACATATATATATACATTAACTTAAATGCAGATCCAGTGTTAATGTAGTAAATGGAGTTAAGACCTGCCAAGGACCTGCCACCTGAGAGGGATAAAGTTATAGTAAATAAAGTTAAAAAGGAATGGTTTTACTTGTCAGTTGTAATGTTTTGAGGTATTTTAAATAACTCAAAACATTACAACTGACTATGGGCCAATTTCACCATACCCACAGGTGTCAGTGTGGTATTGCGAGGTAAAGTGGGGGGGTAAAAAGGGTGGAGTAGGTGGTGCAGGTATGTTAAAAGGCTCTGGCATACCTCAGTCATGTAGGTTACTCTTGACCTTGGCTTATGCCCCAAACACATTTGCTCACTGACCAACCTTCAACATGTGCTTTGTTTGGTTTAACATTCAGTTGGATGTCTCACTTTGGTGACAAAGGAGAACTTTGGTGACAAAGGAGAAGGTTCCACCCCAATATTTGACAACTATGCAGTGGGCAACAAATGGGCAAGCATGACTATATTAGATTAGCAAACAGGTAATTGTGACCAATTTTAGCAAAGACAATAACAGTGACAGTAGTCACAACACCGATGACATACACCAGTTCTGTTGTCTCTTCTCAAAGCAACTTTGGTTTTTCAAACATAACATGCATTAAAGTCCTAATGAGGACTTTCCAGATCTGATGTCCTACACCTGAATGAACTTAATCTTAGAGAACGATCTGGTGAAGCATGCCAGGCAAGGCATTGAAGGGTTGCCCCAATTAAGAGTTTTGAGCATACAGTGGCCTAAATAATAAAGTTGATGTTAGTAGGTGCCCTCTGGACTTATTATCCCAGGCGATGCCTCACCGCAGGAGGGCGCGCCCAGCCTGTTTCCTCCGTTGATTGCGCTCGCAATAGCACTGGGGTTGCAGGATCAGTGCCCTGTAGGTTGCAGCATCCCTGTAGCTGGGATTTTTCCCTCGGCATCCTCTGTACTGAGGCCGCACAGCTGAATTGAATTGAGTTGTGTCCAGCTGATAAGCAGAGTAGTTATTGTTAATCCCAGGGCTGTCAATGGCTGCTGGGGCTTTATAGCCTCTCTGCTCCCAGCCATATCCTCTTCCTAGTATAAATAAAATTTATTATTAGTTATATGGTAAGCAAATGACTTAATTAGAAAACAAAACTCTTTGATTTTTTTATTTCCAAAGAAAGGGAAAGCCTATAATGTAAAATTATATTGCAAAATAAAATTTGGGAAAATCACTCCTCTTATCCGCTCTAATCAGGCAGCAGAACTGTCATGAATATTAGTAAAACTCCGGCACATTTATATAATATTGAAACAAACAAATTGCTGCAAACCCCCACATATACTGGATATACTGTTCATTTAGTCACAGGGGAGTCCCTCTGATTGTATTTCTTATTTTGCTTTACAATCTGGTAAGCTTTATGGATGACTGGTCACCCAAAGCTGCTCCTCTTTTCCAGTTTGGTGGCCACTTCTATGCTGATGTGAACAGTGCAGAACCAGTGGTCCTTTATTATGTGTGATGATGTTGTTGGCCCAATCACATTTTGGCCTGTGAGAGGAGAAGACTGAGGAAACATTGCAATTTGTTGTATGGCCAAAGTGTAAGGCAAGTGTTCATTTCTATTGCATCTCCCTAACCCCAACATTATACCCTCTATATCAGTGTTTCTAACCTTTTTAACATGGGGAAACCTTCGTAATAACTTTCAGGTCTTCAGGGAACCCCTCCTATAATTCTTATATACAAAGTTCAAAGTAGATTAGTGTGGTGGCCAATGGGAAGAATTCCTTTTACATTGCTGGCCAGTGGGAGGAATGTCACCCTTACAGATAATTAAAAAGATAATTGATGTCATTGATTGGTACTTATTGCTCAAGGAACCCAATGCAAACTTTAAAGGAACCCTGGTTGAGAAAAAATGCTTTAAATGCATGGTAGCCAGGAGGGGGGTCTGTCATTATGGGTTTTTGTTTTAAAGGGAGGCATCCTGGAGTTGGACCTTATCAAGGCTTTTTCAAACATTTTACATACTGTAAGATGTTTCATTGTAAGCTAATCACATATTCACACTTTACCTTTATATTCTTTTATCATCAATCTATCTATTTACTGTATTAGTCTAATTTTGATTAGTTTGGAATTCATTATTTTACTTTTTTATTTTTTTGTGAAAGAAAATATGAAGCTTCCTTGGAATTTGGAAAAGTTTCAGTGAGAGGTCCCAAGAGACGAAGACCTTCACAGATTGTAACCGTAGGTTTGCTTGAAGTCTTTTGCTCCTGAAGGGTTTCTGTGTTCAGATGTCCTTTGACCCGTGAATTAATGCTCAATAGCTGCTTCTAAAGGGGAAGAAAGGCTTTTCACATCATCCCTGTTAGTGCCAGATGCTGAACAAAGAGCTCATCTGGGAATTATGTGACAATTTTCAAGGTACTTACTTATCCATAAAATACAGTAAAGTGGAGAGGAAAGGAAGCAGTGGGGGGCATTGTTTGTCCAATTTCAGCATTATATTCGAGCTGTATTTCCTGGAAACCATTTCAGCCTTTAGAAATGGAATATTTATTGGGGAAGTGGCAATAAGTCAAGTGTGTACAGTTTATATAAAGTGCTTATTGTAATATGTAATAGTCTGAGATTTGTGTGCATTATCACTACCATGGGTCACTATTGCGCGCAACTGGATAAAAGGAGTATAGCACGGGGCTTGCATGGAACAGCTGCTGGTATTGCTGTTGTGAAGGACTTCTATAGAAGAAAATGTTACATGCTGGGCAAATTAACTGCAATCCTATGCATTTACAGCTAGTCCCGGAATTTCTGTTAATAATAGGAGAGGAGACTGAGGAAATGCCTCCTCCTGTTTTAAGCAAACTGATGACATCATCACAGCCTAGGCAAAGTCACCAATTGGAGACCAAGAACAGCATTTTAATGATAAAAAGTAGAGCTGTGTAGGGAAATGATACTTTTGTTGTATATTACGGCAGAAATTTTTTATATTCATCAAGTTGTCTGGAAGAGACAACTTTTATTTCTTTTTTGGTTAATCATGCCGGATGTTTGCATGTAGATTAGTAGGCAAGGCCAGAATTTCTCAATGTATGACACCACAAGAAGGTAACACAGGATAATGCTTGCTGGATCCAAGGTTGGTAACTTGCATAGGCTGGCTGTAATTCCAAAGCAAAAGGCTTACCAAAACATTTTATAATGGTATCCAAAATTCTCTTGTCTTTTTAAATTGTTATTTACAGGAAGATAATGATCCTAAACATAACAATACTTAGAGCAGACCTATCATCACATTTACATTTTTAACATCAGGAAGCAACAAGAAGAAACATCCTTATTTAGCCCATGCCTGTAGATCCCTACAAAGCCTAGTAACATAGAACTTCGGGATGCCCTTTTAAATGTAGAAAACTGTGTCGGGGATAATGAATGTTAGGGCCCTTTATGACACATCCCAAAAAACAAAATGAGGATAGGAAAAGACTGCACTACAATAATATTTCATTCTGCATGGTGTACTAAAAGTGAAAGTTGTTAAAATGGATACTTATTGTTTAAAATCCTGAAAGCTCTTGTAAGACGCAGAAAAAAATCGTTTAGCAACCTTTTGGAAATCTGAGTGTTTGCTGCTGTGAGTCATAAATAACCGGCGGCAAGGGCAAGCTACCATCAGGAGGCAAATGAGTGCCATACAATTAACCCCGAGTCTATCGCATTTCTGGACAGATCCACCATAAAATATCCCATAGATATACATGGTTTACCTATTTTAGTGTTTCCTTATATATTATGAACATGTGCAAAAAAAAAAAAAGCAGGTAATTAAATCCTTTTCCTATCGCGAGACAGGGTTCTTTATTTTTTTTTCCAGTCATATTAACCGTAAGCTTAAATATCTTGCTGGTATAATGAAATCTACGCCCCATATTGGCTCTCTGCTGGTGCCTAACACGCTGCCAGCCAAAACAGTTCTGGCACCAGCTGAATATATGCCATTCTAGTCAGCGGGACAGGACAATCTGCTTGATGCATTCTCACTCCTATGAATGATATTCTATGGTTTAGTTTGAAGAAAAAACCTTCCCATGTACAGTTCTGATTGTAAGCCTTGTAAAGGATTTGAATATATTATTATTTATTATTATTATAGCCATGACATAATATGTAGCACTTTACAAGGTCAATATTCATGTCACTAGCTGTCCTTCAAAGATCTCACAATCTAATGTCCCTATCATAGTCATATGTCTTTAATGTCTTAGGTCAATTTTGTGTGGAAGCCAATTAACCGAACTGCATGTTTTTTGTGGGAGGAAACCCACGCAAACACAGGGAGAACCTGAAAAATATTTGCAGAAAAATCCCCACTATAGTCATATGTCATTAATGTGGTTTAAGGGCAATTTGGTGGAAGCCAAATAAACTATTTGCATGTTTTTAAACCTGGAATACTTAGAGGAAACCCACCCAAACACAGAAAGAACATGCAAACTCCATGCAGAGTCCTGGCCGAGATTCGTACCTAGGACCCAGCGCTGCAAAGGCCACCTCTGAGCATTTATTTATGAGCACAGCACTCTCCCTGAAACACTCTGTCTACTATTCCTTCCAGTTGTATGGTAATACCTTTCTTCGGGCATCATCCAGGGTCACTCTCTTCTTCTTGGACGTAAAATTGTCCTATCCTTACATTTTTAACATTGTTTAAAAGGGTGGCTTAATCTTTTTTTATTTATTTTTGTAAAATATTTCCTCATTTAGGGAAGACCCTTCCCCTTCCACCTTTACTGTCACGGCAGTAAAGACAGGTGCGGAAACCCGGAGCCAACCTACGTTACATATCTCAGGAGGCTTTGGACTGCTCCTCCTGCTCATGCCTGATCTTGGGATCTTGGATGTGCACAGAAGGTGCTTTCCAGGAATGTAAAAGGGCTGATCTCACACATGCGCAGTGACATACACACTTTTTTACACTTTCAGAAAGAAACACCAGGTGACGCGAAAAAGAACCCAAAAAAAGACAGAAGAAGATGGTGGCGCTGGTTAGAAGAAGGAACCTGGGCCAATGCGGAACATACTGGAATTAGATTGGGGGAGAGATTGAGGGTTCTTTAAGGGGTGGCTCAGAGGTAACTTGTTGACTTGCTACAAAGTTACAATGTTGAAGTCTGATCACTTTGCCAAAGAAAACTGAGGAATTGCATCCTCCTGCCACAGACTGATGACACCATCTCAGCCAAGACAAAGTCTTTGACTGGAGCTCAAGGATCAAATTTATTCAACTAAACATATACACATGAAATATTTACATCTTCAGCCTTTCTCAAACTTACAAAGTCCACGCTACATCAGCATGATGGTCAATGTGAAGAATATTTCTTACATTGCTGGCCATCGGGAAAAATTTCATCCTTACAGATAGCCAAAAAGATCATTGGTCTGACCTGACCTGAGAGGCTCAAATTGCTCATTGCTCAAGGAACTCCCTGCAACCTCCGCAGGAACCCTGGTAGAGAAACAATAATCTACAGTAACCCTAGCCATAAGCAAAATGCAACACTGTGAAATGATTTGCTTTAAAAATTGCTTGATTGCTAGTAGTTCTTTGATTCCAGTAAATATATAGGGCGACCATTTCCACCAATATTAGTTTAAAGCATTTGTGAGTGTGGTGTCCATCTGGCGTCTTTTAATGCCATGAAATAAATTTGTATTGTAATGCCAAGGCTTAAAAAAAAGGTGAAAACCTGATCTTACTGCTTAATATCACTCAGCTGACAATAAAAATAAATGGGTTTCCATGGAGGCTACCGTTTGACCTTTAATAGACAAATATCATCTGTAATATCAGGAATAAAAAATAAAGAAATAAATATATATGAGGTTTTATTTCCATAGTAATCTTGTTTTTGTTCAGTTTGGAGTTCAGTGCCATAAAACACAAAACAAATTTTGGTTTCTAAGAAACAGCGCTGGAGATTATCAACTCATTCATAATATATAGACCCTCCGCAGACCGCCAGGAGAGAGAAGGGGAAAAAAATATTTTCAGGCGAGTTTATGGGCAATATTTTTTATTACGTTACAGATGTACAAGAAGTCTGGTTGGCCGCTTTCAATTATTTAAAGGAATGGGATCTGATACTATAGGTATACTTTATAGCGTGTATTCCATTTCAGATCAGCTGAACAATTTATTTGGCTGGGGAGGCTCTCTGGTCCTTCAAGGGACTTAAATCACCGGCAAACAGTGCGTAACAATTGGCTTTTACGTTGTAGCTCCCGTTTAGTAAAGACTTATGAAACTTTACATGTTTACCTTATTCATAAAAAGTCTTTGGGGCTTTAAGGCAAATGTGGTGCAACCTTATTACCTTTACATAGGCTGAATAATAAGTGGCACAACCCATGTATATATTTCACTTTATTATTATTTTGCTTTCTTAAGGTTGTATTTCTGCTACTGGCAGATACTGGAGAAGTGTTTATTTACCTTTTTTTAACATGAAATCAACTTTCGGGGTACCCCTGTTATAATTTCTGTATTTACAGCTCACAGTATATTAGTGTGGTGGTCAGTGGGAAGAATGGCTCTTACAATGCTGGCTATTGGGAAGAATGTCATCCTTACAGATAGCCAAAAAGATCATTGGCGTCATTTAAACTGACCTGAGAGGGGCAAACTGCTCATTGCTCAAGGAATCTCTAGCAACTTCTGGAGGAACCCTGTGCTAGAATATAAATTAATTAAATCATTTCTTATAAATCCCTGAGACCCCAACATAGAGTAATCTGCCTTTGAATTCTCAGGTTGATTGACAGTGACCTTTATATGAAGAGTTGTTGTCCCCACTTTGAGGAAGTTCACATTTAGCCAAGCTGCAGTTTGGACAACCTCCCATTTCCAGCTTCTTCTCTCCACCCCCTAGGAGCCATACCACCGCTGTCCTGCCCTGTCTGTGGTTACATGATAAATTGATATATCTTTTCTTTTTTCCCCACCATTTAATAGTCCTAAGTGCTCCAGCATATGGTATTTCATGGCTAGTTATGCTGTAGCATTCTTGTGTGAGCCTAGGGCATCATAATGACCAGAGAGCAGTCCTTAACCCCAAAGCCTATTCCCAATACTCTCTGGTCTCAAAGCAAGTGGAATGAATGGCTCTAGGCATTATTTAATCTAGAAAAGGTAATTCTGCTGAACCACAAAAAAGAGCCATGGAAAGCATGGGAATTACAGCTATTGTCCCAGGCAATTCATTTTTTAATATTTCCTTTACCAAAACTTTTTTTTATTTTAGTGCTTGTATATTTTTATTTCTCCATAATTTTCTGTAATTATTCTTGTGGCCGTACGTACTAGGACAGAAGGTGCTGGAAAAACAAACACTTGGCCTTTGAGGAACCTGTTAAAGTAATAACTTCCAGTTGTGATCTATGATTCAAAGCTTACCAATGGGTCAAATGTATATATAAAAACTTTAAATGGATATATAGAAAACTTACCGAAGAAACACACAGTGTAGTAGGAATACCTAAAAATATTAGGTAACACCCAAGACTCAAATGTAGCTGAGAAGAGAATGAAGAACTTGCAGAGGTCACTGTTTCTAAAACAACCATTTGCACAGATTCATATTAAGTATTATTTACAGTCCCTGCAGTTGGACCTGACTGGCAATTGAGTATTAGTAGAATAACATAGTTAACAGTAGTAATAACAATACATAGTAACAAAGGGTCAGAATTATGGGTCTAGTGGACGAAAAAAAAAAAAAACAATCAAGGAGGGAAATACTGGTAGAGCAGAGATCAAACTTTTCCATGTTGGGGGTGTATCAGTAATTCAATCCAACTTATCTCATAAAGGAATCTATTGGCACCCCTTACAAGTTTTTTGAATAACCTATAATTTAGGAGACAGTATGGTGTGGCATTTGTTGTAACCCATATACCCAGCTGATTAAAATATGCAGAATCCTTGCTGGGTCTTAGGTCCTATATTCTCAAAAATGTCTCCAGAAATGGATATGAAATGGTTCACCTATTTTACCAGCATACAAATATTAAAAACAAAGAGGACAGCTGGTGGGAAAGACCAAGAAGCATATTATGTGACCTTAGAAAATATTTACGTGGTAGGCCAATCACCGTCATTGAAACCCCCAAAAATTCACCTACAGTAAACGTTTGGTAAAAGTCAGATGCACCGGTTTAAAGATTGCCTTCAACAGTCATGGGGCTCTATTTATAAAACAGGAAATCAGACATTCCCTGGTGGGAATCAATTACTGCCACTGAAACACATAAACCTGGAAGATTCCCAGGTTGTTGGATTCCTTTTTTTATGAATAGAGCCCATAATTTAGGTTTATTTGTTCTTTTTTTATATTTTTCAATATGGACTGATATTGATCCCAATGTGCTTACTACTGAACAAAATAGTGTTACGGGATATGAATGGGTTTGGTTAACAGTTTTCACAGGTCAGCCATTTCTGGTCAAAATTTGTGTAGCAACCACTAATTGAAATACCAAAAAAATGGGAATTAAGAGAGAGAAAACAAAACAAATTAAGGTAAATTGCAACTTATGGTATTTTTATTGGTTATTGTGGCTTGAAAATTTCAATAAAATGCTAACAAATTTGTACGTTTCCTCAATACCATCGTTCATTGGCAACCATTACTGAAACACGTGGAGACCTGTGTGGTAGATTGTATTCAAGGTTTAGGGGTGGCTTCAGACCTCATTTGAAATAGGATTGTTGCAGTTGAATTGTAGTAGTGTTTAGGTGTTTGGCATAAAACGCTGTTGTTTTTTTTTTGTTTTTTGTTTTTTTTATACATGGGCAGACAGTAAAAGAAAAAAGAATTCAATATGTAACAATACATTTCTGCTCTAAGAATTAATTTTGCAGCAGCCTATAAATGAGGTCTTTTTAGCTCCCAGGCATACTTACCTCATGGGGAAACCTGTTTGATCAGCCCATAAGGACTTTTCCCCCTCCCTCACAGCGACCGCAATTTAATTCCATCAAATAGTTTGTTGGAGAAAACAGAAACTTGAAGGTCACAAAATAACAAAGTTCTATAGAATTAATTAGTAATAGAAACAACAAATAATATTTAGATAATTAGAGGAGATGTGGGACCATTTGTAAAGCTGATTTTATTCTTTATTTTTTTTATGTGTAATTTTTTTATAATTATTATTTATTATTGCTTGCTTTATTCCCATAGTCCATAGATCTGGCTTTACCATTCTTTTATCTCCATATCCATACATCTTTATCCCATGAATATTATCAGACGACTCCAAAGTGAAACATAATTAATAGCAGTTCCTTCTTGATGCTTATCCATTAAAATAATCATTGGTTTATTCTTTTATCAGAGTTTACATTGAGAAACTTTCATCTGAATCGCCCCCTGAGGACCCATCGTTGATGTGTTATGTGTGGAATGATGTGTTGTGTTATGGAACAATGCAAAGGATGAACTTGAAGCGAACATACATAACGTGTGGGTGTAAATCACAGCTTACACCAACTTATATGTTCCGCAGTTTACATATCATGGTTGACGTCCCACTTCTGACCCCTTGTACACTTATATGAAGCTTCTAAGAGATACATTTAGCACATATGCTTCAAAATGCATTAGTGGATATATAAAGCATTATAAGCATTATATTGATGCCTTTATTTCCCAGTTCCATTATGAAGTGTTTTTATGTATTATTTTTTAAAATGTCTAATGTGTTGTATGTAATGCACAAAGGCCATATAAAAGATCATGTAGATGCAATTGACCACCTCCGCAGGTATTGTAAAATTATAGATTCCAGGTTCATGCTCTCATACAAGCATTTGACTATTGACGAACATGATGCTTGTTTAGAAGATTGCTAAGTGCTTATGAAAAGCGTGCATAACATTTGGTGACATTCCTGCACCTCTACTTTATGTGCCTGGGATTTGGATTTGTGTAGGTTTTTATTTTTTTTAGTTCAGAATTAGTTTTTAATAAATGCATATTGGGATAAAATTCCCAATAGCTTACCCATATCTGTATTTATTTTTTAACATTATTGTGTACATGGAGATTGATTAAAGGACCACTATACTTAAAAGTATTTTGTTTTCTGGTAAATTTATGGGGTTTACATTTATTATAAAAAAAAAAAAATTGGAATTCTGTTTCACTTTTTTTTAATTTACATTTACAGGCTGATTAAGCTGCCCAGAAAAAAATGAATTGTTGAAAGATAAAGGGGGAGGGATAAGTAGGATTTTAGCCGGCAGTTTTTAGCAGTGTGTTACTTTTGGACTGACAGCCGGTGTCTCGCCCTCTATTCCACTTAAACTACCAACGCTACATACTCTATCTCATATACTATTTCTCCTTGTACCACCAACGATAAAACCACCACAATTGATATCCTAACAGTTTACCCGTATTTTCCTGTTATATTTATTAAACAAACAAATCTATACTTTGTTATACATTCAAACACTTGCCCTCTTTGAGAGGTTTGAGAGATTTGGATTTCTTTCAATAATTCACTCTCTGTGGTGTATCCACATTTTCCAGCCCTTTCATTATCTTCAGTGCCATTCAAATATCAATATCCAGACCCTCTTTTGGCTTCATCATCAAATTACCTCCTCCCCCTAGAGGGGCAGCTATTGACATAAATACCTACAGATGTTTTTATATCCATAATACAGTGATCATTAATCTCAAACAATCTCAAAACAACCCCCCGAAGAAGCCAATTGGTGAAACGCGTCTGGGAACTGAGATTATGTTTTGTAATGTTTGAATAAAATCAATAATCAAGTGTATCACTGTAATTGTTTGTAAACATATTCACGTTTTCTCAATTGTTGGTATATGTTTATCAATTGTTGATTAGTATTTAGTCAATCTCTGTTCAAATCAGGATCTGAACTCTTCACATTAAAGTAACACCTAAAAACCTGCCGTTAAATGCCTGCTTATCCCTCACCCTTTAACTTTCAATGATTCATACTAATTCAGGCTAGGCAAATCAATCACAATTTTGATACCCCAGGAACCCCTCTTGGAATATTTTTCTCTTCTCTATTGTCCAGAAAATATGTCTGCTTGAGTAAACGTATGACTCCATTGTGACCTTGTGGCTTGGTGTCAGGCATGGGTTTGAGTGCTGATAGGATGATCGGTTTTGTTATGGATCCCCCCCTCGCAGGTGACACGGGACTACCATGGGGCCTGATTTGTGAAAGCTCTCTGAGGCTAGAGAAAATACTATTTCATCAGTGAAGCTGCAAACCTGGAATGTATTTCTTAAAAGTTGTTTGCTATTAGCTAGCAAATGTTTTGAATCCTGGACCAGATCCATTTCAGATTTGCTGGATCACTTAGGTTCACTGATGAAAGTGAATCCTCTCCAGCCTTGGAGAGCTTTCATAAATCAGGCCCATGGTGTATATGTGCAGGGGGAAGATGGGCAAGTAACCCTAGGGGCCATTTTGCTGCAAGGAGGTGATAGCTTCAGTGTAGCAATGGCTAATCACACAAAAACTAGAGAGGCTTGGCTAGAACCAGCATCCAATAGAAGGACAGGATCATGCCCAGAAACATACTCTTGTGTGCAACATGCCGGGGATGCAGAGATTGGCAGAATGAGTACGACTAAAGGGAGGCTAGTCATGCTGAAACTTTAAAAAAAAATAAAAATTACTTTCATATAAAGTAATACTTTCCTGTAACATAAAGCTATGCTACGTGTATAACAAAATCTGGTGTTATTGCTACTCACAAACTGAACTATAAAAGTTTTTTATGCCAAAGGTTCTGCTTTAGCAATAATGACATAAGATTGCTGTAAGAATAACTTCTTCTTTTTGCAGGCTATGAATCTATCAGGTGTTTTGTTCCCTACAAAACAATCTCAGTTTAAGATTTAAAACAAGATAGAATAGGGCCACCTGTTACAAAACTCTTTTAATGGAAACCTACAAGTAAGAGTATTTGGTTATCATGTAAGGATTAAAATCTTTAAATGTAATATATATAAAAATTCATTTTTAGTCTTTTAAATATTCCATTGGATAATAATTACAGATCTTGCAATGAAGATCCTTGTTTAAGAATATCCTAAAATAGGGTCATCAAGCTTTGTCCTTGGACACCAATGGTGTTCCTGCATCCCTGCACCCCTGAATAGGACTACAGGTGTCTGTCCTGACACACATTGCACAGGAATTGTCCACGGAGCATTTAAAGTTCATCTGACATCTGCAGAAAGGAATAGGATGGGGGAGAACAGTCAGTTCTGATGCAAAAGAAATATTTCAGAGGAAAAAAAACGGGAGGCTTTTTTTTGCCAAATAAAGGCCAATTAATTTTCAAATTCTTTTAAGATAATTATAAAAAAAGCAGAGCAGTAGGCACGACATTGGTTGCTTGCTTGTTTGAAATCATTGAATAAATGACTACTTATTATCCCATCTGTGTCAGGAATGAGGAAAGGACGTTCCCCCTCACCCCTTTGGAGTTATTCCACAGTCTATCTAATCTGATCTCTCCAACTCCTAAAAACGAACTATGGGAAATTAAAAAAAGGTATGGGTGTAGCCAAAAGGTCCCCCACACAGAGCAGAAGAGCAAAGAATGTAACCCAGCCTGTTGCATTATCACAATTTTGGCAATGGGGAATGATCTGGATGTCTTCCCATCATAGAATACTTGGTGAATGTCAGATTCACTACTTTCTGAACAGAAGGTGGCATAAAGAATTATGCCACCTTCATATTGTCGAAAAGGTAGTAATGCACTATGGCCTTTTGCAGTGCTGGGTTCCAGGTTTGAATCTCGGCCAGGACACTATCTGCATGGATTTTTCAGGTTCTCCGCATGATTACCGGGTTTCCTCCCACATTCCAAAAAAAAAGTAGATTGGTTAATTGGCTTCCACACAAAATTGACCAAAGACATTTAAGATATATGACTATGATAGAGACATTAGATTGTGAGCCCCTTTGAGGGACAGTTAGTGACATGACTATGGACTTTGTAAAGCGCTGCATAATATGTTGGCGCTATATAAATACTGTATAATTATAAGACAGCATCAGACATGTGCACGCTGTGCATTTCCTAAAACTAAGCTAGAAAAAAGAGAAATATTCCACACAAGGCCTTTCCTGCTCTACAGGTATCTCACTCAAAAGGTTAATTTCCTGGAACTACGAAAACCAAATTGTTGCAGCTCTATTTTAAAACCTCCATAGAAAGACTGAGGAGAAGTAAGGACAGGCGCACCACATCGTCTCTGCTACATTATTACTAATTGTATCCGCCGGAGGAGATGGAACCTCGAGGACCTCGTCATTATTACTTCTCTCCGGATTATTATAGCCGGGTGCTATTGCGCACATTGATAAAACCTTGTGTTTGGAAGAAAAAACTCATAATATAAAGCAGTGATTTCCTAATATATGATAGAACATGTAATTATTTCAGAGTATGAGACTCAAAGAGAAGACTAACAAATAATGTATGATAGCTACATGTGCACTGTGAGGGAAAAACATATCCAGAGCAATATGAAAAACATTATAAAAGCAGGCAATACAGGCAATACAAGCAGGAGCACAGTAAGTAAGAAGAAGCATACTTTAAAGGGAAATCCCAACATGTTCTTCTTTTATTATATTACCACGTCTCCTACAAGAAAAAAAAGTTTATAATGCTCCACTTACATCCCTTTTATAGAATATCTCAAATCTATTCTCCCCTACCTAGTGAATGCAGCTAGGTCATGTATCCCTATGCCGTGGTCACAGTCTGGACCTCCCTTGGTTGGGATGTGGTCCAGTTTCTGGACAGCTCGGGATACAAACGGGCACCTGAATCCACCATCAATAGACCTACTCATCAGATTGCTTCTTAGGACATTTTTTTGGATTTGTTCTTTTTTGTTTTATTTGGTTTTGGATTTTCTTTTCTGCACTGGATTGATTGCAAGTATTAGCTTCTTCCTTATAAGCTCTTTGAAGTTATATATCAATATTGTTGAATCAAAGAAAAAGGATTTACAACTGTATACTCAAGGAAGGAAGA
>NC_092871.1:2325118-2350109 GCF_032062135.1 Pyxicephalus adspersus | reverse complement strand
TATTGGGAAGGGGCCTTTTGGCTCCAGACTAGACAGTATTTGTCCATACCCAGGTGAGCGGTAAAGATATAAATATATGGCACCATTTCTATTTATAGCACAATACTTAACTACAAATGACTTCCTCCTATCTCTGTTTTGGAATCGTCCATCATATTACGGGAAACATTGTTGAGTTAGGCAAGTTCCGTTATTACATGTGCTGACCTCCATCATGCAGGTGCCAGACAACAGTTGTGTACAAATTGCTTTTTCTTTGTCAGGCACAGAAATTTGAACGTACTACAAAATTCTTTCTATTACAGCATTGCAAAGATGGCTGGGGAAGATATAGATAAAGGACAAAAAAAAAATCAGCTTTCTTAGAAACGCGGCTAACTTAGCAACCATCAACTGTTAATGCAAAGCATCGCCCGCTGTTCCACAGATGTTTACTACAGTGGTCACAGGAGGTAAATTAAAGCTTTGATTTATAAGGTTCTGCTCATAAACATCTTTTTATGAAACTCTTTAAACATGCGGCTCTTTTTTTTTGGCCCAGGGCTCAGAGCTGAGAATGGCCAGGTACAACAAGATCTACAAATTTGTTGGGGCCCCTTTCCAAAAAAAAAAAAAATACACGTAACAAATACTGATTATTCCGATCAGTCGTTGTCTCATTCTTATTCATCCCTAGAGTCCTAAAGAGCCCCCTGTTACCAACCTAAACAGATTTCAGGTAAAGGCACAGTAAGGAATCAGGTATTTTAAATATGTATATCAATTTTAATTTGCATAAATTATTTTAGCATTGGCTTGCAATGTGCCAGTGAACTTGAAACATTTCCAAAAATTCTAGTCAACAGTCAATCACTGGGACAACTCGTCACCCTTTGCATGTCATAGTTCTTTCCTCTTCTGGGAATATGTCCGTGGAGCAAAGGGCAATAATATGCACTTGTTGTCATTTGAGTGACAACCAGAGTTAAGCTGTGTACACACTTCCAATTTTTATCGTTGGGAATGAACGACGAACGAACGGCGAACGATCGACTGGGCAAAAATCGTTCGTAAAAAAAGTAACCAACGACGCCGACGAACGAGGATAGTCGTTGGAAATGAACGACCGGACCAGCGGATCGGATTGGACGACGATCGTTGACCATCTATCGTGTGTACGGTCGTTCAGTGATCGTCCATGGTCTGAGCATGCGCGGTGAACGAACGTTCGCTCACTTCCTGTGGTGCACGTCACTTCCTGTATCGTTCAAACGATCGCATCTATCGTGTGTACAATATCTTTGAACGATTGTGTCGTTATCTGTATGTACAGGATCGGTGCCATACGATCGTTCGCAGATATCGTGCAGGATCGTTTGTCGTTCGTTTACCAACGATAATAATTGGAAGTGTGTACGTAGCTTTACTGATGGCTCATCCAACTTGGCGGCACCAATTCTATGGGAGTTTCAGAGGAAGTCCCCATAAATTGGGTCAGTTGTCTCAATCTCCATATGGTTGGAATGTTTAACCACCCCCTTTTTTTTCAAATATGAACCCAGATTGCATACCACAGTTTTAAATTGGCAGCACGGCCCTTAATATCCAACAATAAATAACTTTTGTAAGAAAAAGACATAAAGTAAAAAAACATATCAACATAAAACAATGACTACACAGGTTAACAGACAAGGATCACCTGGTGTTCACTAGCCTACAACCTTGGCTAAGATCCTTCTCTGCTCTTAAATCAATTCAAGGACAGTTTCAATTTTGCCTCCTCCAAGGGGTCAACCCCCATACCCCTTGTATATAACAAAAAAGAAAGAAAGCTCTATACCATCAGATGGACCTCTAAAGCTGCCATACTGCCACCAAATAATTATTGTGTAACTAAAAAAAAAAGACTGTGAATGTCCTGATAGGCCACAGTTCCTGCCTCTACAGCTTCACTTTAACACACACAGAACCTCTTCCCACCCCAAAGGGTATCTAAACCCAAAATACCTAGCTATCTGCTTTTTAACCCCTTCTCATCATAGTTATGTATCACCTTCAGCTATATTTCCTACCTCTGTGTCTAATTTTTTTTTTTGCTAGGGAAGCTTTAAGCTGCAAAGTAGAGCCATGGCACCATGCGGGTAAATATACAATACAACAAAGAAAGACAGATTGCAGTGATTACAGGCTTAGAGGCTTGCAATGCATGTCTTCCTCAGATTTGTTTGATGTTTAATACATGACATACCAGATTCAGATCTGTTTCTGTCAAAACAATTTGTTTGCCAATGTGTATGCTACAAATGTGTAATAACACAACAAGGGGTGTTGTAATTGGAATTGGTGGGGTAATAATATATGCACAATGGTGTATAAATGTTCCTGTAATGGTCTCCCTGTTTTACTGTGCAAATAAACCCTTCAGGGCAAAATGCAAAAGTAGAAGTCAATGGTCAATGCTTCCTAGCACAGCTTAGGGTTATCAAAGCATTGGAAGCCACATCTGACAATAATAGTTATTAGCCAAATTAAACCAATTGCTTGCGGATTGAATAGGGTTGATGTTGTTAGTGAGCATCTGGCAGATTAGACATTTGAGACTCTTGCTGCCTTCTGGGAGGGGTATTTGATGTCCACTGCCATATGAAGCCTTTGGCCCTGAAGAAGTGATCAGTCCTCGGAACGTATTGGTGATATTCTGTATACATGTGCCCAAATAAAGACCTATTATTATTATCTTGTATTTATATAGTGCAAAATTCATGTCACTAACTGATCCTCAAAGGGCTCCCAATCTAATGTCCTCACCATAGTCCCATGTCATTACAATCATGGCCATTTTTTGGGGGAAGCCAATCAACCTAACTGCATGATTTTGGAATATGGGAGGAAACCCATGCAAACACTGGGAGAACATACAAACTCAAACTGCAGATATTGTCCTGGCTGAGATTCGAACCTGGGACCGAGCACTGCAAAGGTGAGCCACTGGACAGATCTATACCATGGAACAATGTGAAGTTTTCAAGAACTTTCTATGGAAAAGACCTTAAGGAGCATCAAGAATAACCCAGACAGGTTATTTAAAAGTTAAAATTGTTTGTTCAACTTGTCACAAAACCTTTAACTTTTCTCTCCCACAAACATTTACTTTTTTGTAACTCCTGTCTGTGCAATATGCATTGTTCAGGGTTTGTTTCTTTTGCTGGTCTCCTGCGGCTCATAATCTACCTCCACCAGTGACCCCAGCAGGTTTATTTGGCTCCTTTTCCATAGAAGTATTTTTATCTCCCCCATACACCTGAGAAGCCTGCAGACAGTTTTTCCAAAGAGAGTTTTATAGGGATTCCAAGTGAAACGTTAGCCACCGGCAACCTGCTCTAATCCCCTGTTTACCTCCCCCCTCTGCTTCCCTAATAAACACTTTCAGCAACTTTGTCAAGGTATCAAGTGAAACATCTAACAAGAGTATTTACATATTTTTGTGACATTATCTGTCTCCCCACACACACAATCAGACTGTTGACTGAAAAATCCCCAGGTGACTAAATACATGGCTTAATCTGATGGCGATAGGATCAGTCATCTGGGATTAGGTGCGCAAAGCTTCTGTTCTGTATAGGAAAAGATATGTACAGATACATGATACAGTGTGATGGAAGAGCTATTGTCCAATTGGGGCCACTGCTTTCATTTCATTCTGCAAAAAGAGGATTATGCTTAAAGTGCACCTGTATTAGGAAATGAAGCTTTTTACAAATGAACCCTATGCTGTCTTCAGAACTGTTTCAGAGACTGCAGAATATATATATATATATATATAAATATGTATATATATATATATATATATATATATATATATGCTTCATCATTTTATTATTCCCATGTACTTCCGGCATTTTAGTCATATGACCAGTGCTAAGACATTGATCATGTGGTCTGTGCCACACAACACAAGGTCTGTAAAGTACCATATAGATGTCGTAGAAAGACGATAAAATAGAAAGACGATATCTGCCACACCATCTGAAGACAGTTCACTGAGATTGGCCATAAACACAATCAGAACACTGGTCACCTGCACAACATTGCCATTATGCCGGGCAGCAATGATATATTTTGTTTTAAAGCAAATCTTATATTTATCTGAATGATATTAAGTTTTGTTTCCTCTTCTGAGTTTCCACCACTAGATGAGATACCACCATTCACCTTGGGACATTGCTGGAACCTGGAACTTAGGTATAATCAAAGCTGTATTGATTATTGTTAGGGGACACCAATCTTTGCCTGTAGGTGCTATCGCTTGGCACCTATTGGCAACTGTTTGATGCCCCAGAACAATAAACAATGTAGGTATTAATGGCTTTGTGAACATAGCTTTGGTTATACCCACCTTCCAGGTTCCAGCAATGTCCCAAGGTGAATGGTGATGTCTCATTTAGTGGTGGGAATTTGATTTAATTTGATTGTGTCCTTTTTTAAGTTTTTTTATGCAACTATGTCATCCTTTGAAGTAAATAGAACAATTTAACATTGTATATGCTGGATGTTGAAAAACCAAATGCCTTGCACAAAATGGACCTATTTGGTGCACAAAAACACATACTATTGGAACAATCAGTTGCCAATAGATGCTTCTGCAGGTAACCGCTCCTGGGCACCTATTGCCAACTGCTGGGTGCCCCGGAATGTTAAACAATGTTTTGATTGATTGATTGATCAAAGATTTGATTGTGCATTTTTTTCTAGTTTTTATATGGAACAAAGTATTTTTATGGAACCATGTCATCCTTTGAAGTGAATAAAACATTTTACCATGCTAAAAAAATATAACTATTTGTTCCAATGGTAAATAATTTTTATGGGCAGCTAAATGTGGTTACTACAGCCTCACCATCTTAAAAAACTGCTAGTCTGAACTTAGCCCCCAAAGGAGGTCTCGTTTTTTTCTGTGTTTTTATTTAATTACTTTGAGGATCACGGGGACCCCGTAAAATCAATTTACCAGAGACAGAGTGACCACCTTCTTGCCCCCCATTTAGGCAATCACAGCATCCCCAGCATTCCAGGCATCAGGTTTTAGATGCATTGGGCCTGAATTATTAAAGCTTCCCAAGGCTGGAGAGGAAACACTTTCATCAGTAAACTGGGTGGTCCCGAAAACCTGGAATAGATTTCAATTTCAAGTCATTTGTTAATTGTTAGCAAATGTTTTGAATCTTGGACCAGATCCATTTCAGGTTTGCTGGATCACTCAGCTTTACTGATGAAAGTGCCAGCCTTTGAGAGCTCCAATAAATCAGAGTTAATATACCTGTTTTGTGGAAGTGACCCCAATACTGGGGAGCATGTGAGCTGGTATCAGCATAAGAGGGGGGACTGGACGCTCATTTCTCTTTTACTATGGAGGGAGGGGGTACCATCGTTCGAGTTCTAATTTTTTTGCATTTCATGGCTATTCACCGGGTGCCAATAAATCGTATTTGAGCAAAAATAACAAATGGATTTACTGGCAGGATTTCTCCATAAATAGATCCTAGGAATCTGCAGTCTGCCTGAATTTGGTATTGCAGTTTTGCAATTCTTGCTTGAAGTTCATTAGCTTTGTGGTGAACTCAGTAGGGGTCTAAAAGGAGTTACACAGTTGGTCAAGTTGAAATAAGTTCAACCACTGGGCAGAAGGCAGGGGGTGCACGGAGCTTTATTGCTGGGCATTATTTCTTTCTTTATTAGGTTTTTCTTTTTCCAATGGTGGGAAATAAGACAATTCACAAACTTTTCAAATCACTGGGATGTTCTGCAAAGCCATGTTCGGGTCAAACCTAATCTTCATCCCACGATATAATTGATATATAAATACGTTTTGGTATTATGTTTTTATATCTATATTATCCCTCGCCATTTTTCTGCTGAGCCATAAACACAACAAAGTAATACACGTTTATAACCTGGTGTAAAATTAATTGGATCATTAGAAGTCTCTTATTTGTCCTCCCAGGATTTAATGGTAAACACAAAAAGATACCTATAAATTAAAATACTGAATAGAAAAGAATTATCAGGGAAAATGGGCCTTCAGCAGGAATTGTTTCTTTTTGTTAAAAGTACAAGAGATAATTATTTCACATCTAAGAATGTTTTTCCTGTATGTTAGAAATGAATGTAAACAGCATTTTTTATGCACCTAAAATGACTTTATCACAGAGCTGCGATGTTTGTGATCAAGAAGACGGTAGACAAATAAAAAGAAACTAATGAGATGCTGCTGACCTTGTTGCTAATTTATCAATGTATGGAGAAAAAGGAATGTATACATTAACTGATGGATGCAAGGTGGAGAGTTTATGCCAATTTAAAATGTAATAAAACAAAAAAATAAGTTAAACTTTGTGTTTATCACTAATAATAGTTTATTTATTTCATACCGTTTTTTAGAGCTAAAATGAGCTATAAACATTCCCTTCCATTTATTACACATTTATATATATATATAAAACATTTTATTACTATCTATAAAAAAATCTAAAGGGAACATTACAGAACCTCCTATTTGAGCATTTATCACCCAGGCAATAATGATTACACCTGGGTGATCTTCTCAGTAAAATCTGTAAAATCATTTTCCAAATCTGTCAGTTATTGGCCATACTTCCCATGATCCTGGCAATATTATGTTCCAATCACAAATCTTACACACCTAGATATAGATATGTATTTTCAAGCAAATGATAAATATTTACAGTTGATTCCAATATATTTGAAACGATAGTTTCGTGACTAAAATAAAGAATAATATCCTTGTCATTTGAGCTGATAGTAGTAGAGGATCTTGATTATTTTCACCTTAGGTTGTCAGATCTGTTCATTTACAGATCAATTCACCAACTCCTTTACCATATTACATTTACCTCCTCCTCCTTGCTAAAGCACCAGAGCCTCTCTCCTGCACATGCAAACCTGTTCTTCCAAGTTTAATGAGAATCGCCCCTCCCGCCGGCCAATCTGGAGTGTTTGAGTAATATGTCTCTAGACTGAGCCCCCTAGCTCTGCTAGTGTTCCCAGCTGTCACCTGATTGATTGTTTCCCAGTCCAGCTCCTGCTCTAACACCTTGTTTTCCAGTCTGCTGTTCCCCTGACTGTTCATTTCCTGTATAGCTGTTCCAGTGTTCCCAGTGTCTTCCTGTGTCTCCTGCGTTTCCCCAGTGTCCTCGGTGACCCCCGTGTCACCTTTGCCTCCTGTCTCTTCCTGACTTCCTCGGTATCTTCAGTGACTCCCGTGTTACCCATGCCAAAAGTGTCTTCCTGTTTCTCCAGTGTTTCCCCTATGTCTTCGGTGAGCCCCTTATCACTGGTGTCTATTTATGATACTGGACCCCTGGCTTTGCTTTTGACCTTGCTTGTTTTTGCTTGCCTCGACCCTGGTCTTCCTTGAATATTTCCTTGCCTGCTGATTTTGTATTCCACATTGTTTTGCCCACCCTGTTGTGCACAAGGACTGCAACCTGATAACAGTCAACAGAAAACACCCTCAACTCTAGAGGTTCTAGAGAAAAGCAGGCTGTTGCTTAGGTTCTGCGCCTTGGCCATTCTTAGGGCTCACACAACTATTGAACAAGCATTGAGCATAGCGCCCTCTAGTGGTTCTGTCTCTCTAGCGTGACACACCTAAAGATCCTGTATCTGCTACCTACTACAAATTATAACTCAGGTTGTTCAATAATAAAAAATGGCTTGTTTCAATGTTCCAAATCCTTACTCCTTCCTCCTCCTCCTCCGTTCTTTTGGTGTAGCTTCCATATACTACTAAAGAGAGATACATTGTCCCTTGGAAGCAGCTTTTCAAAGAACACTGCACCATCGATCTTACAAAATATCATTTAAGCCCTTCTTATAGCCAACAATTTTGCTACAAACATTTACAAAGTGCCTCCTCAACAGCTCTAAATTGTTGACAAAAAGTTCATGTGGCATTGCCAACAACCTAATGCAGATGATCTGAGTATATTGTCACCCTTCTAAGGGTCTTCTACAAAATCAAGCCACCTCCAGTAATGAACACTAGAATAACTCTAAAATTCCTCTAAAAAAACCTTTGATAGAAGACAATGGTCTCCTTACACAATATTAAAACTGTTTAATCCTGTAAATACAAGTTTAAGGTATAACAATCATCACATCACCAGTCTCCAATCCAATGTTTTTACACTTCATGCCAGCACCTGTCCATGGTGTGTAATGATTTCTCAGTGATACCACTGTCCAGCTCCTTCCATTCTCAACAAATTACCTTCTTCATCAAGTGGACAAGTCCTTATTCATCTTTTGATATTTTATTACTGAACAAAGAGAAGTTTGTCTTCTATTTTATAAGAGTTGGCTGTGTAATTTCGGAGATTCATGTTAGTATTGGTTGCAGGAGGCAAGCAGAGGCCTGGATTATTGAAACTCCTGGAAAAAGAAAACAATTACAATATACACTTGATTATATTTAAATTGTTTTACTCTTCTAATGCTATTAGAAACCAAATCTAGGTTTATACTCACGTTAAACCAGTAGATGGGACTGTTTCCTCATGTAGCATGACTTAATATACTTTACATAAGGACACAGCACCTTCTAGTGGTGGCAAACAACCACACACATTTAAAGACAAATGACCCACATTAGGCAATTCAAAAGAACTACATACTTTAAGCGGGAAAAGGGGGAATAAGATATACAGAGCCTACGTGATTTTTTAATATATGTGATATAATTTTTTTTATCTTTTAAAGAAATGTTTAAAAATACTACATATGAATGTAGTATTTTTACATTAATTGAAAAAAAACCTTTTTGATTATTGCTTTAAAGGGCAGCTGTGATAGCTGCAGTTTTTGGCCTAGGTTTATACCTGAGATCATTCTGAAATTGATGAAACTGAGAATACCAGATGGGTTTTGTAACAATTATCAAAAATAACCCATGAACCTTTTGAATATATATGGAGGTACATTGTGTCTTTTTGTAACAGAATTGTTGATAATAAGGAGCACTTGAATTACTTTTTACTTTAAGATTAATCACAATTTGTGGATAACATTAGGTCAGCATCAGAACTGGGACCTTGGAGTGAACGTTACAAGGATAGGTAGTATTGGGATTACAGGGGTAATAGGTGTCAGTGTTACCGGCAAAATTGGTGTTAGGGTGTTGGGATTATACAGAGGATAGGCTATAAGTAGGATTGGTGTTAGGACTGTGGTAGGATTTAGTTTTAGGATTACACATAGGATTGGTAAAAGTGATACAGGAATTATTAGTATCTGATTGGGGTATGTGTTATGCATCAATTTTGTATTGTTTTGTACATCATTTTGTGTTTTTAAATAAGCTGTTGTTTACACCTATTTTTAACCGTCAAGTGGAACTAAACCAAAAAATGTTAAAAAACTGTGACCAGGCAGGTTCTTTATAGCAGATTTGACAGGCTATTTCCCATCTGCAATAAAATAACCTTACCTGCTTGTTTGCAATTTTTTTATTGAATTTATCTGACCCTGTTCAATAACGAGTCTCCCCCATCTTACTCCATATCATTTGGCTTTCTTCTCTTATTTACCATCTTGGTTGGTAAGGTAATACCATCTGGCATCCTACACTGGCATATCCTGCCATGCTCAGCTCAGTGCTTTTTGCCAGCTTTTACATAGTAGGACAGGTAAAAAAAGACATAAGTCCATCAAGTTCAACCACAAGACAAATAAACATATCCCAGATATAAAACCCTATAAGACATAGTTGGTCCAGAGGAAGGCAAATAAAACCTCTGGTACAACTTGCTTCAACAGGGGAAAAAAATTCCTTCCTGATTCCATGAGGCAATCGGATGTTCCCTGGATCAGCAGTATCTGTTATCTTTACTTTAAAGCTTTAATCCCCAGTTATATTCTGTGCTTCTAGAAATCATCCAGCTTTTTCCTAAAGCAATCTATAGGAGTTGCTGAAACTACTTCCTGAGGAAGCTTTGGAAGTTGACTTTACAGATAACATCCCAATTGTTTCCCATTTTTTTGCTGTCCCCTTTATGGGTCTGTGATCCAATGGCAGCTGAATCTTAAGGCTTCCCAATAGTTACAGCGGTGGTAGAGACCTTCATAAAAAATCTGCAAAGCCATTTCTAGCTTACAATAGGAAACACAGGACATTGGAACTTCATCACTGAATCGGGATCATTTTTCTGATACCTTCAGGTTCAAAACTATTGAAAATGATGTTTGAAATCACATTAAAGTGTAAATTCTATATGTTATTTGGTTTATATATAAATAACCTTTGCATTATCTAGTGTGCATAGTTAGGAAGTTTGGTCCAATCTCTTAAAGAGAACATCTGAGCTTTTAAAACCTGCTTCTATTTTACCCAAGTAGTGGAAAGCAAGGTCAATGATTGCAGGTAGAACAAAGCTAAAGGTACGAAGACAGGTACTTTTATTTTTTGGATGTAAAAGCTCTCTACAGAAGATTGGACATAATGAATGGGCTTCTTAGAAATAGACTTTACATAACAATGTCCCAAGCCATCACATACAGCAATTAGTTTATATTTATAGGGAAGCTCACAAAGCTCAGAGAAATTCTCAGGAAACAAAAAATTGGATGGAATTCGAATACGTTTCCAATGGCTATTATACACTTGATGGAAGGACTGTTGTATACTTGCTGTTGTTTTGCCCCTACGAAAATGTATCTTTTCAGCTCAGAGGGGAAACTAGTAGAATACATTGGGCCTGATTTAATAAAGCTCTCCTAGAGAAGATAAACTTTCATGGGAGAACCTGCAAACCTAGAATGGATTTCTTAAAAATAGTTTGCTATTACTTAGCAAATGTTTTCAATCCTGGACCAGATCCATTCTAGGTTTGCTGTATCACTCAAGTTCTCTCATATAAGTCTATCTTCTCCAGTCTTGGAGAGCTTAAAGAAATCAGGCCCATTATGAGATGACCAGATGGTCAATAATGTCCAGCCTGTTTCCAACATCTGTGTCCAACTTTATACTCTCCATAAAAAACAATAAAATCTTATTTAGATCTACCAATAGTATCAGAAGGGCCCTTACATTACATGGCTGTATTAGAACTAAAGGAAACTGTACAAAGGTTTTCCAGTCAGATCATATTCTGTATGTTGTATTTTTATGCTTTTTTGTTTCTTTTTTCCCCCAGTTTACTTTAATAAGATTAAAGGTTGCTTTTAAAAGTACACAAACACAGTGCAAAAACTTCAAAGCAAAGTTTATTAAGGTCTTTGGGACTTTGTTGCCATTTGACTTTGACAGCTCAAATGAGTTATTTCCCTTCCACAAATCCACCTATCAATCGATTTCCTAATCCCGGCCTTGTGATTGTCACATAACAACCTGAAACGTGTGATTTAATGGTATAGAGGCATCAACAGGCATTTCCTGAGGCTGCAGCTGACAAAACATCTCCAAATAGGCTTCATTTTAACAGGATTACAAAGTCTTTTTCATTTGCATTATTCAGTCATGAAGACATCTTAAGGGAATTAGTTAAAAATGAACTGTTTGTGTCGTGTGTTCATTTTGTCTACGTTTTCCCCTGGTGTTGGCATTTCCTCCCTTTAATAGCGCATAATGTTCTAAATGACTTTAGGTTTGTTAATATTTGTTGGGTTCAATCTGCTTAGTGTGGTACACAGAACATAATTAGCCACACAAACGGTTATTACAACTCATGTCATCCACATCTATCCATCCATCTATTTATTGAGAAATTTCCAAAGCACCACAGAATGTTTTTATTATGTCTAATAATCAGTGTAGCTTTAACTTTCCGAATATAAAGTGGACCTGTAATTATACTGGGTGAAGCATGGTAATTAATTAAACACACTTCCAAAGATGTATTACTTCTCAAAGAGATCACAATACGCCCAGTGACAATGCCTTCATCGGCTTTTCTCTACAGACGGACATTAATTATTTTGTCATCGGCCAAGGTCACTATCCACCTCCTGGGATGAGATGGCAGCTCCGAGGTGACACAATCATGGAAATCCCGGTTCTTGTGCAGCTCTTGGCTGTGTGTTATTATGTCGTGCAACAAAGGTACAATATTGCAATCTGATGACTTGGGTGGCGGCAGAGGAAGGATTCCTCCTGCCTGCCGCAGACTGATGACATTATTTAAGCCTAGGCAAAGGTATTGGCTGGAGCTCAAGGATGACTTTTTAATAAAAGGTGGGGATTTTCTGAAATATCACACCATATTGTGACATCGTTAAGAATTTATCATTGCAAACGTTTAAAGGCATAAGTCACTAACAAGTTGGGCAAATAAATAAATGACTCAGAATTTGCTGAAAAGCTGACACAGAAGTCCCTTCATATGGAAACAATTATTATTAAAATATCATTTATTATAGTATTTTCCTTTTTGAGTATACCAAGATGTCACTGTACAATTTCTTGCACCATCTGTAACTTTAAAATACCAAGATAACTGTTAGGGCTGTGATCCCTGGCAGGGGACGTGAGATTACCAGGTGTACCCCAAAAGGTATGATAGGTTGGTAACGCTAGTGGCCTGTGGACTACTTTACTGTCGGGGGGCCACCAGGTCAGAACCCCCAGACTTTCCACACTGGGGTGAGCAGAACAAAGGACTTCAGTGTAGGGATAGCCAAGGTCAGTTACTGGGTTAGCTTGCATCGAGAGATGAGGTGGAGATGGTCTGAGACCTGGATGGTCCAAGGTCAGGGAAGGTGAAAAGACAAGAATCGAGGACAAGGTCAGGCATCCAAAATATCTGGTAGAGTATAGTTGGGCTGAGACCCAAGTATCATGCTGAGGTTCCAGCAACTAGAACATGGAAATGGAACAAGTTAAAAGACTAGCAGCCAGGGTCCTCATCAGGGAGGGCAAGGGTACTATCCTCTTCAAAGAACTTGACCCAGGCAAAAAAACTTGACATTTGCAATCTTGCAACTTTTACATATGGGGGCCCAGAAATTTTACCAAGTATGGGGCCCAGAAATTTCCCATGATGGTCCTGCTAGCAGCCAATAGCAGGACAACATTGAAACCAGGAGCTAGTCTGATGATTGGCAGTAGCACATGCTTAGAAATCCCCTTCAGCTTTGCACAACCTTAAAGTGCAGGGGATGCTGAGAAAGGTGCTTTTCTGCACGGCTAAAGGGAGGCTAAGGAAGCTGAAAGCTGCTTAACAGATGATCTGCAGATGGAATTGAAACAATCGCACACAAATACAACCATTGCAAAATAAATAATGGAAGTGAGCTTGGATGTCTCACCAACATTCAAGGTGATTGGCTGAATTGCAGGGATTATTAGGAGTCTCCAATTAGTGCAGCACCCAAGAATTGTCAACTAATTGACTAAGAGAGATTGCCTGCCTGTGATTAGTCCTGAGGGTAGAATGTGGTGACAGGGTTTCCTTAAGAGCAATTTCTTTTTTGTCCCCCAAAGAGCAGCTTGTGAATGTATCCAGTCTTCCCAGAGTGCTATAGATAGATTACCCATCTATTCCACGATGGCTTAATATTGAATTTTTGATGTGTAATTATGAGCCCAAAGCAGAGAGTGGAAGATCTGCGAGGTAGAGCCATTTAACCTGGTCTTTTTGACATTTGTATCCGCAGGCCTTGATGAATGGTCTATCATTTTAGCGGTGAGCGGAGCGGGAAGTCATTTAGCTGCGTCTTTCTACCTGCTATGCCGGATGGAACGCTTTGACTTACTTGATCTCCCAAGAGAATCGTGCTGGGTGATGGTTTTATTAGAAAGGTGCCGATTAATGATTTTAATTTTTACTTTTCACACCCTAATACGCATTGAATTGGGAATATAAAAATCACCATACCTTGATATAAATTCTTTTTAAATGTTCAAACTTTTGTGAGTGAAAAATGCCAACTAACTTTAGTTTTCACTGTTGCATTGAAATATTTGCCCTGCTTTGGAAATTTAATCTAAGTTGAACTTTTAGATATTTTTTTTTCGAGATTGAAAATATCAATTGCTGAGATAACAGAGTGTCTAATTATTTGCAGGGATGATGAACTGGAATGCTTTTTTTTATTTCTGGAAAAGTCTGCAAAGCCAAAGCTTTTCCAGGAAACATTGCAATGGCATTAAAGTCATAACATGTATTAAATGCAAAATAGCCTAATGAGACTTTGACACCTTGCCAGTTTGGGTCAACAGTTTTTTATTTAGATATCCCTCACCTGACTCATGCTTAATATCCCCATGTCTGTTCCTCCTGGAGCCAAGTCTTGTGTAATCTTTGTGTCTTTTGGCATCAATGCTTGTACAGGTCATTCTCATCACGTGGCAAATATAGAGTTTGGGAGATGTCACATATTTACCGATAAGCCAGCAGCATCGGGTATTTGCAGTGGTATCTATAAAAGAAAAGCTGAACTTGAAGAAAGTGAGCATAAGTTGGTGGGGTTCGAGTAAGAAACCCTGTGACTTGGTTCTACATGAAATGTGGTCTCCTGGTATTATTAATATATATATATATAACAGCCTCCTAATATGCAGTGCTTTAGTGATATGACTATGCACAAGTCCATAGTCATATCACTAAACCTCCCTCAAAGGGGGTCACTATCCAATGTCCCTACCATAGCCATATGTCTTTATTGCAGTCTAAGGCCAATTTTTGAGGGGAAGACAATTCAACTAGCTTCATGTTTTTAACGGGGAGAAAAAGTGGAGGGAAATACCTACTCCATGCGGATAGTGTTTTGGCTGAGATTTGAACCTGGGACCATGCACTGCAAAGGCAAGAGTGCTAGCCACTGGGCCAACCATGCTCCATTTAAAGCACTGTTGTATATCCTCTTACCCTGAGAACTGTATGGGACAGTTTTAGGACCAAAGAGCACACTGGCTAAATTCTTCTAGTGTACAGAACTCAAGGGGTAGGTCCGGGATGGCAGTTTTTCCCCCTGTTTTAGGTCATGGACCGTCTGAGAATAGGTTACCTACGGTGGAAAGAGTCTGGGTACATTCAGCAGTCGACCTGCAGTGGCCATTTGATTAGGTTATTACAGGGCCCGGACTCTGGGATAGGAGGGAAGGATCTGGACGAGCCTTCCTATCCCATCACAGCACAGGCTGGCTTTTCATACTGGCATGAAAAGTATGTTTGGAACATTTAGGTGTAGGGGCTGGGTCAGTCTTGGAGGAAGGTGTGGGAATGATAGAAGCTTCATGAGGCAGGTCTTAAGTGCTGAATTATTACTGATTGATACTGCCACCCTGCACGTCCTTCTGGTGTAGCAATTTTGGCAGCCAGACTGTGGAGTTGCTAGACGTTACAGGACTTATTTTCTGTTCCAGCATGTGTACAAAGGCAGCTCCAAGTAGACATGGCCTGACCAGATTTTGTAGTGGAACTGACCCTGGAGATTTTGGAATACCTATTTAAAGCTTTGTAGACACCAAGATAGCCAGCAGCACAAGTTGAACACAATGATGATAAATACCTTAGCAGGTAATCTGTGCCCTTTGGGAAATGAAGATGCATAGAATTTGTTTGGCTAGAGTAACCTTTATATTCTTTAATTGAATTGTAAAATGTAAGGAAGTATAAAGTTTATTAACATGCAATAATTACTGTAAAAAAGTACTATGGACCAATGTTTCAAACAGTTTATGCAATAGAAATTGCACATCATTATTTGCTAAAGCCAATCATCAGTCATAGCTTAGCCAAGGTGTCAAACATTGAAGGGTGTCTTCCACCTTTCTTGTGTCTGGATGGGGAATTCTGCTCTTAATGAGCCTTAACTGTTTTCAGCAGCCTGCTAACTATCAAAGACCGCTCAGAGAATTGGGAAAAACTGAAAAAATACACTTTTGTAATGGCATAGAGGTTATAGAACCAGACTTTGGAACGTCCTTAGCAAACAAGTCATTTTTCATCCTGCGTTCAGAAGAGGATATTCATGGAAAGCCACATTCATGCATAATTGGCGTGGGAATTTATTAAACACACACAGGCAAAAAGCTGAATAGCCAAACAGGAATAAGGTAAGGCACTTATTGTGTGCTATAATTATCTCGCTCTAGTATGTGGCGTGACTGGCTAGAATTTAAAATCTAATGTGAGGTCTGTTCATATAGGTATATATCAGTACCACCCAGGGCAGCCATCATAAATTTATGCCCCCCTTCCACATGACTGAGGGTCAGGACTAACCAGTAAGGAAGCCATGTGCAAGTGATGGACTTTGCATTACCAGTATGGGAGCTAGGTGTAAATGGATGGTCCACTTGCACCTAGTTCTCTTTCTGGCTGGATCAGACCCTTCATTTGCACCTAGCTCCCTTGCTGGGTAGCCCAGATAAAATACATTCACCTTGATGCCTTGCTGGCCAGCCAGGTGCAAGTGGAGAGTATGAGCTAAACCAGCAAGGGTAATAGGTGCAAATTAGGTCATCTGACTCCTTTTGACTCCATCTGACTCCTGGTCTTTTACTTACAAATGGCTCCCTTTCTGGTTTAACTCAGTTCTGCCTCTTGCACAAGAGAAGCCAGCAATGGAACCAGATGGAAGTGGAGCATTGGGCCAGTATCTGTGTGCAAATCTCCCTTGTGGGCTAGCCAGTTGCAATTGGAGCCCAACCAGTAAGGGAGCCAGGTGTTGTTAGTGTTATGTTTGAGCTAAACAACAAGGAAACCAGGTGCAAGGTCAGGCCAGTTAACATAGGTGTTGCTGGGATTATTAATGATTGGGATTGTGAAAAACAATGATACAACACGCTCAACGTAATTGTTGTGACTATGTGGGGGGAAGGCAGACAGGGCACTCAGCTTCAGGAACTCAGGAAGGAAGATTGGGGACTGTTTAAATTACTGGTAATAATAGGCCTCTTACCTTACTGTACTCGTACTGTAAGGCACCTCATGGTCAGATTACTCTCAGTACAATTTCTGCTTCCTCCTTTAGCTTCTAAAGTACATTCATAGATATAGCAGCTCACAAAAGCCAAAGCCACATCCATTCATTGCCACCAGGGAATTCTCTTATCCTCTTCATGGAGTACAAACCCCAAGATGCAATGCAAAATCATGTCATGTTTGGTTATGATGTGGTCACCTGTGAGCAACAGTATGTGCAGAAGAATAAAGCTCACATTCACTGAAGTATAAGCTCACATGTTTAACTTGGTACGAGAATGTGATGGCATAGTCTGTGAGCTACATTTATAGTGACCCGGTCTGCACAGGACCACTTGTAGTTACAACACACCTATTATAAATGGACTGAATATACTTATATAGGCAGCCTGTGCATACAAAGCTTTGCTACTCCCTTAGGCTGCCATTTACTTGTGTTTAAACTTATACATCTCTATAGGAAGTACAAACTAGTGAGAGAAAGTAAAATATGCAACAGGAGAGCAGATTTTTTGATCCAAGCTATACTTTAAAAGGATAGCCGCAGTGAAGAAGTGGATTTTTGTAGAATGCATGTAGGTACGTATATACAGTCCTATTTTAGCATTTATAGTGTACATAGAAATGACTCTGGGCTAATAATGTAACTTGATATGTTAAAAAGAAAGTGAAAACACTGCACCCCAACCCAATACATTCCTGGGTACATTCTGAATGGCACAAGAGCTATTACTATTTTACTCCAACAGACACGTGTTCCAGCACTGTAGCTATCTGTGTGTGGTAGCAGGATGCATTCAAGAAAAAAGTAAAGTTTGTGTTTGCATGTATTTGTTTTTTGCCTTGGCAGTGCTTACAAAATAAATTGGCAGCACTAACCCAATCCATGCAATATACCGGATGTTATTATTGTGTGCAGTAATGCATCACAATCCATAATTTGTTAGGGGCCTCACTTGGTGCGGAGGTCCAGATTCACTTTTTCCCCATATATTCAACAGAAACCTCTGTTTTAAGTTTAAAAAAGTTTATACAATATAAGAGGGTTCTTTGTGCTGACTAGCTGCGGAGTGTGTTGGGGAATTTTTATATTAAACTTCCTAAAAAATGTGTCCCTTTAGCCCTCTGTCACTCTAGAGGACAGGGAGGGAATGTAGCGTGGAATCACATTACTGCACTACCTAATTTAAGTTATAGAAAACCTGGTTATGTGCTGACCTGCTTGTTCACATCTTACAGCTGGCATGGTTTCCTCTCCAGAGGGACAATGGAATGCAATAAGGCTGATCCCCAGAGCCATGTAACAATGTAATGACACACAATATGGAGGCTCAGGGCTTTGTGTATTCTCCGAAGGTGCTTGAAATACATTTGGTGCGAACCAGCCGTTCAGTGTAAAAATTGCTGCTCACTGCATGCTACTACTAGCGGAACGACCGCAATTAAAATGGCAATGATGAAATAAAAAATATAACCAACACAGCTGTATTTCTAGCAGGCAATTAAAGCAATATTCCTGCCTACAAAATAAAAAAGATCAAATACAATACAGATGTTACTAACAAGGATAAGGCTTGAGTTTGCTGCAAATTGAGTTTACATAAACTAGATTTCTCCATAAGTTTACATAAGCTAGATTCTCCAATCAGCAGTGAGCAGGAGTTTTGGTGATTGGAGGAATTTAACTTTGACTGAGCATTGGGTGACAGAGTTCTCCACTTTTTTATTTCTTCAATAATAATGGTAATCAGAATAAATAGATAGGGAAAATTCTCCTAATGGGGGTGAAAATGATAACAAATACAGACAGGATCTCCTACTTTGCCTGTAAGGCCATGGCCCAGCACCAGTGTCATCAGACTATAGCGCCCCAATATAACGCCCCACCCTTCACCTATAGCAAGCCCCTGCTCCGCCTTTGGAGGTTAGTTGTGCCATCCCAGCAATTAGTTGCCTCCAGGACTTCTGGACTTAAGGGATGGCATCTGGGGCAGGACTGACAGAGGACCAGGAGCCCACAGAAAATGCAGTACAGAAGATTCCAGCAGAGGCAAGTCCAGAATACTGAGCCAGAGGTCATACACAGTAATATTATTCACTAGATGAGGTATCCAAGGATAAAGACACAGCAGAGTAGGAGTCATTGGCAGCCATATGATCGAAGGGTCAGGAACGGGCAGAATCAGCAACAATAAATCTAATGAATAAACACACTAGCTGCAGGTCTTACATCTAATGGCAGGATGAAGCCAGAGACTTATCTGCCCTAAAATCCCCTTCAGCTCGGCACAGACCCAGAATAGGTGTTGGAGATGCTGTGGAAGTACATCTCAGGCTGCACTACTAAAGAAAAGCAGGAGATGCTGTTATTTCCTAAACCTCCTTGCTGCTTTGAGGGACACCGCTAGAGACAATAAACAGAGAGCAAAATACTGGTGTACCGCAAGCCATGGATCATCCAGATAAGTGTCTCTTAACATTACCGTGTTTAATTTAAAATAAAATGGTTAAACACACAATTAAAAAATGTATATGTTGCCTTCTAGTTGTTCTCACTTTACAATTATATTCATTTTCTGACTGGTTGATTTCCGTTATATACTGTATACCAATCTATTTATATCAAGACCAGCCTGGCTAGGTAGAAATTGTTTGGATAGTGTAGGTAGGTGCTAGATAGCATTTTACTACTTTACTCTCTGGCAAAACACTGGTCTGCTCCACCAATATCTGGCAACCATTCTGATCATAAACGTACAAAAATAAATCTGTTGAATGATTGGCCAGGAAGTCACCTTCCCTTGGGGTTTTGATGGATGGCTTTTTGTGACGGCCCTATCCTAGGCATGCTTTCCAAGTGGCCAGTCCAGTGTAACCATCCTACTATTTACTTTGGTCATAATTGGTGGGAAATAATTTGTATGTGAGACACAGCTCAAAATTAGTTCAACTTTGCCATACTACATTGTCATACAAAGCTCTGTAGCTTTATCTCAACATTACCCAACCAGCAGTGAACTCATCATCTTTCTTAAGAGTTTCATTGGTGTTGGTGACGACCCAGAAAATTATGGTTTTAATAATGGCTTTTTTACCACTTATTTCCGGAAATCCTGATCATAGAAGGTCTTATAGGTATCCTCTATTACCAGTGCCATGATATGCTTGTAATTGACCTTGAGTATTTTAAGCTTTCATCAATTATTTTGTGATTGATATAGTCATTGAATTTCATGACTTTAATGTTTTTTCTGTTTGTCCCTTCAACGTGCTGTTAACATATGTTTGGATTTTTCTGAGTAATCCAGCTTCATAGCAAGCTTCCTCCTTTTGATCAAAGCATTGTCCAATGTTCACCAAAGTAGAATGATGGCCATGCTTCCTTGTGCCATAGAAGAGCAGAACGTTCCAAACCTCTAAACTTGAGCAGGTGATTAAGGGACAAAAATCCTGAAGGTGGCCCTTTGCAGAGCTAAAAAAAGTCACTAAAACAAAAGGTTGTGGACAGGAATGACAATCCCTCTATAAAACTATTAAGACAGACATTTATGGACATAACCCAGCTACACTATGTTTTTTAAAGGTCTAATTCAACCATTCTAAATCAGGGTTCCATGAAACTTCAAGGTTTCTCCAGAGGTTGCCAGGAGTTCCCTGAACTGTGGATGATTGATCTCCTATTTGATTATGGCTTCAATAATTTTGGGCCAAAAGCACTGGGTAGAGCCAACTGCCGATTCTAAAGAAAGGCCTGGAGACAAACATAAAGCTAATAGACACAGGGGCTGCAGAAGAGGGTGACAAGGGCCCTCAAGAAAGGAAGGGTTAAGGAAAATGCTGCAAGGTTAGGTAAGGTGGGAGTTAATTGGTAGGTAGGTGGATTAAAGAAGGGGTCAGGGAGAGGTAAAAAGGGCTGAGGTGGAGGGAGGGGCACGTTTAGTTAAGGCAGGTAAGAACAAAGTTTCCCGCTTGCCACTTTTTTGTTTTGGGATATGTAAGCAGGGAAGTTGTTAGCTTTGGGAATTGGAAGGTTGGGTTTCTGGAAGGCATGGGTTTTTGAGTGACCAGAAAGCATAAGTAAACCATCTGTGATATGGGTGTCATCTAGGTTTTAAAAAAAATGGGGTGGTCAATAGGGAACTCTCTTTGGGCAGAGGAACAATCTGCGTATGTCTTATACCAGCACCTGAGTCAGGGTTTGGCGAATGGGAGCCAACAATGTTATATCATAACAGACTTGGGTGGCCTAACAATTATGGTTTTTGGAGGCCTTCCAGAAACAGCAGCCATGTTGGTAAAATTGTTTGAGTTAGGTTATGGTTAGGTTAATGTTATTTAGGATATGTGAAAAAAAGAAAATTTTGCTGGGTTTTATTTTAAAGTTGTTACAAAAGGGGGCATCGGGGCTACGTGTTGTTGCCCGCACTGTACAGGAGTATTATTTCTACAAGCCACCAATTTTCCACTGACCCCCAATTAATTAGTTCTAGTATTGTTTCCCAGAGACATGAGAATTATTGTGAGGGTTCCTTGGGGATGAAATGATTGAGAAAGCCTGCTCTAACCCTACAAATGATTCTGTGTTCCCTTGTGGTACATAGTTGTTAGTAGATTAAATAGAGATTGTACAATCAGATTGTGTGTTCATCTTAAGGATGGTAATGTGACATATGTGTTCCTTTTCTTCTTTTTTCTACTTAATACCCATGACATAAATTAGCGATTGATTGCAATTGCTTTCTGTCTGCCTTCCACAAGGTCACAGTAATTATAATGTAACCCTCTGAATTCCGATAAATTATTGTAGTTTAGCTGAAAGGCGCGATGTGTCTTTCTGCGGTTGGTTAGTGCGCTACAAGCAGGAAATGATTGAACGCTCTTCCTGCTAAGTTAATTAATCAACAAATATTTTATTCCAATAGTTTTATTCATTAATAAAGGTGACTGAACAGCAAAATGTCACTCTGTTTATGAACACCTCCGACTGCTGGGGAAACACGCGTGTGGAAATGTAACCTTTCCTTTTTCGCTTGATTGATTGATTGTTAATCAGGGAGACAATAACTTAGAGCACGACACGGACGAAGCTGCAAGAGGAGCCGCTGACATACCTGCGAGAAGATATGACAAAAATTCATGTACATTTTAAGGAACCTCTTCAGATATTCAAATTCCCCCAGTGACATTTACAAAATATTTGATTTTACGATGGTTTTCACGCTGGCAGGAGATGGAATCCAGGGAAGCATACCCAGCGTTCCGCTACAGGGGTGCATTTGGAGTATGTGACTGTGCTGAAACAGTTGTATGCAAATAATTCTGGAATTTTTAAAATAATATGCAAATTTAACCTTTGGCAAAAGATTTTTTTCTTTTTAATTCTGTAATCCAAAGCAAAGAGTTCACTTGGTGTTAAACCCAAAGTAGAAAATGGAGAGAGGCCCAGAAGGCCATGGACTCTTGTTTTAGATTGTGGATGGAAAAGGACAGCAATGAAAAGAAGAGACATTCTAAACAAGAAAATTACAAAGTTTGGGTTGAGTGGAGTTGGGTTTTGGTTATATTAATACATAATTATATATAATATAATATATTATAATTATATATAATTATATATAATATATATTATATAATATGTAATTGTATATAATATACATATAATAAAAAAAAAATGTCGTTTTGTATTGAGTTAGTATAGATGATCTTTTTTTTTTGTGTTCGATTTGCATTTACTTGAAATCCAGTGTCTTCCTCAAAATTCTGCTAGACTTCCAAGACTGGAAAATGTTTTTGAAGTTTTTCTGTATAAAATTAATTGTATTCAAGTAGGGAAGTAAAACTTACAAAGTTTTTGATTTTGCAATGGAATAGCAATATCTCCAGAGAACTCTTCAAGTGGATCTGAACTTGTTAGTTTGTGTGAGGTGCGTATGTCAAAATCAATACGTACATACAGCATACAGTATTTGCCAATTATGGCACAAACTTACCTGGTTCAGGTGCCCTGCAGCGACAACATATCTAGAAACCCGCAATCACAGCAGCCTACATAGATGCCGTTTTTGCCCCCAACCCCATGTTCACTAAGAAAAGTTCACTTTTAACTCAATTCATATAGCTCAGAGAATAAGATGACTTCAGCAATCCAATCACTTGCAAGCAATCATTGTTTTTCTTTCCTTCTGCATGATTTGCTGTTTTTTAAAAAGCGATTTTTCACCACATTACTAAGATAAGTGAATTATTCCTTAGTAAAAGTTCACTTTGCTAAGTGAACAGCCTAAACTCTTTAGCAGACCAATACTAATATGTTTAAAAAATAAAACCGTTAAACAAATACTATTCTAAAACACAAAAAACAATTTAATACACTCATAAAAAAAAAAATGACAAATACCACCCTGTACCATTTTTAAAGAGCATTTATAGATATATCATTCACCAAAAAAACTTACTACAGGTGAATATTCCTAATGAATGTTTTTAAATGACAAAAATTTTGTTCAGATCTCATTTAATGTGCTATACAAAATGAAATAATCTAAAATACCGTATTAGTTGAATCCTGAACATGCCTTGGTTAACCATAATTCTGATTAGCTTATTCAATGAACATAGCAAGGCAGCCCATCCTCGTAGGAAAGTTTATTAAATATATTTCTTTGCAACTAATATAAATTTGGGGCTGTATGCCTGTTGTAAAGTAAACAGCAGGCAGCATTTCTATCCGCTTATATTTGGAGGTGCGAGCCTGTTAATAATGTACACATTGAGCATCAGTTGTCTTTGGTATACAATTAGAAAGCTAAGCTAGTTGAACAGCAGGGTTGTTTCCATTCTGTTGGAATTGAACCGAAAGTTGGGTGTTTAGGATAGTTTTACAATATTACTACATGCAACTCATACAAAGAATCACCCTTTACATGAAGAAATAAATAATATCCCAAGCAGTTCCACCAGTAGAATACAAACAAAGTAGCAAAAGATGACTAAAAGATTTCACTGTTTTGGTGTTCTAGTAAATCTTGAAAAATAGGATAAAATGAAATGGCCAAGCCTGGCATTTTATACTGATGGACTACCGTGTATTGTTTTTACACCTTAATAGTGGACCTCCCTGCAGCTGTCACCCACAAAGAATTTAAAATTCCTTGCTTGCCCTCATTTTCATATCTTGCAGCGATAATATGTGCAAACATTTTATTATGTAATAAAGTTTTAATTCTAATTTGTGATTAATACCGATATTAAAGGACTGTGAAAAGCGGTGTTAAGTTATTTGGTGCAAAACACTGCTTTCCTAATTACAGAATATTATTCAAATCAGAGCGGCTTTTCATCTCTCAAGTTCTCTTTAGTTATAAAAGCGGTGGAAATATTTATGTAATGATAAATCTATACATTAACATCAGTAATGTATTCCCCTGATGATTGCATGGTTAAAATTATGTTTTTATGGAAACCCCGGCTCATTTTCAGCTAGAAATGTGTGTGCTCAAGTTTTTGCAAATTCCACCTAAAAGTAATTTGTATTTCATTTGCTTTAATGTTTTATGTTATTGTTATTTTTTATTTAAAACTTTCTATTTCATATATGAAGTGTTGTATTGGTTGTATTTTGTACAAGGTCCATTGACCTAATTGTCTAGGTTCCAGGGAATGTTCTGCAGTTACTAGAGAAATGTTAAGTTCTGTGTCCCCTGGATTCAGACCTTTAAGGTTTTTTTTGGTGGAGTTTTTTTTCCAGAAGAGTGCTAGAAAATTCTGGTTTACTAAAGGTTAAATAGGAATGCACCAGTGGCTGTCCCCACTAGGGATGAGCGAGAATGCCTCCGGAAGTCTCGCAAAAAGTTCCTCGAAGTTCTGATAGGTTCGTGAAATTTCGCGAAATCAGCTGACAGCTCCGCTCCCCTGATTGGTCTTGCAGGTCCCAAATATTTTGTCTCGTCGGATGAATTACAAAGGCCGTTCTTGCCTACATGTTTGGTCCCTAATCCCCACTGGTTCAAGGAAGACATTGTACAAAGGAATTTTTCAGTTGCTTTGTCTAAGAAAAGACCCACCAAGTC
>NC_092871.1:2322062-2324653 GCF_032062135.1 Pyxicephalus adspersus | reverse complement strand
TATATTCTGTGTTTCTAGAAATCACCCAGCTTTTTCTTAAAGCAATCTATAGAATCTGCTGAAACTCCTTCCTGAGGGAGCCGATTCCACATTTTCACAGCCCTTATTGTGAAGAATCCCTTCCTTATTCAAAGATTTTTTTTTTTTTCCTCTAGACACAAAGAGTGCCCTCTTGTCCTTTATAATGACCTTAAAGTGAATAATTAGGATAAGAGTTCTCTATATTCTGGCTTTGCATGCCTTACATTGCACTAACATTGTACCTGTAACCCTACTGCTCCCTAAAATCCAGTCCTTGCCTTGTTTCCACTCCTTGCACGTGCTTCTATTGGAAATCAGAATGCGGTTTCTTGCAGGTTCACGTCCTAATTTATCAACACCTGTGCTTCATTACCAGAAAGTCTATATAATGTGCCTTTGCATGACTTAAATTGCCTTAGCATTGTACCTGTGATTGTACCTCTGGCCACTTTCTCTCTGGAACCTTTGTTCTGTTCCCATTAATGGCCCTGATTTATTAAAGCTCTTCAAGGCTGGAGAGGATACACTTTCATCAGTGAAGCTGGGTGATCCAGCAAACATGGAATAGATCTGGTCCAGGATTCAAATCATTTGCTAGCAATAGCAAATTGAAGAAATCATTTCCAGGTTTGCAGGATCGCCCAGTTTCACTGATGTAAGTGTATCTTCTCCAGCCTTGGAAAGCTTCATTAAATCAGGGCCAATGCCTCCACTTATTCATTGTTTGCTCCCTGTTGTGTATATCTGAACATTGCTTGCTGTTTATTGTATGTTTAAGGGGTTTTGTTTTAGTTCATTGCTATTAATCTCAATTGTTGGCTGTGTCACTATCACTGTATGTATTTACTTCCCTGATAAATATGCTTTACTTATTCCTGAAGTCTTTTCAGTGTATGCTGCTAAATGTAATATCTCTGTTGTTGCTGCATAGGAATTCCTGATATAAAAGGAAGTAGAATTAAGTCAGATTAGTGAGGCAGTGTGGTTTTGGGGTATTTTCTTAACATTCATGTCTGCATCCTGCATCTGAATTGTTGTCTATTTTGAAAACTAACTGATACACAAAGTATTACATCAACACCATGGATGAAGAACCAGCCTCATGGTGAATGTACCCAGGGAATACAATCAAGTAAATGGACTTGGTCTTTCCAGTGTGGCCTATTTTTTCTTTGAGAGTTCATTTGGTGTGACTTTCAAGTGCCATTGCAATGTACCATTGGTGAGGCTATGAGATCCACTTTTTGTATAAAGCTTCTTCTTAACTATACAGATAAAGAAGAGTAAGAGAAATGGAGTCATGCTCAATATTATAAAAACAGCCCATTGACTGACTGGTTTAAGCAATTCTTGGGTCAAAGCTTTGTTCAATATTTGATCACAGTTCTACCTTAAAGAAAAATCTGTGAAGGAAATCTAAGCCTTCAAAGGCTAGCCAAGCTGGTAAATGACATCTACAAAGTTAGCTGACCCCTAAAATATCTTCAAAATCACAAGCATCCCCTTGAACTTTCGGCCCACGACAAAAGCTTTTGTGTATCAAATTCCTATAGTTTTCTACCAATATTTGCTCACATATTCCCGTAGAGTTGATAAAATCAATTACAACGCCTCCATACCTCTCCTTTGGAGCTGTTCCAGTCATTGGATTTTTTTTTTATTAGAACGCTTGTTTATTATCGATCCTTGATTATTCATCAGCCTCCACACCTCTGTTTCTAAAGAATTCAAGCAGATTTTTTATTTCCAGGAACGCTCTAGAAGCCAATAAAAGAAGGTTGTCTACACTGGGGAGTCATTGTATGGCCAAATAATGGGGCTGACCTTGTGAATCATTACCAGAATCTCACTGCTGCATCTATTGGACTCTGCTGTTTGACTTCAGAATGCAATGAATAGATTAAGCAGGTGTTTCCAGTTGATAAATGAGATGATATTCCTAATTCCCCAATTCAGGGAACTGAGATGAACATCATTTCAAAATTTAAACAATGGCAGCATCTCCGAACCAGATGGCTGACCGAAAGACTGATAAGACTTTGAAGGATTTCCGTAATGTTCTCTGCAGCATCTTAAATCAATCTGACGCACAGGACCATCTTTCAAAAGCTTTTAAGTAGGTTACAGTAATTAATATACCACAAGGATGCTCATATACAACAGAACACTTTTGATATCAGTATATTAAATGATTAATTTATCCAAAAATGATATTTCTGTTTTAGGTGAAGATTGGCTGGGTCGCCTGCTTGCTTTCACAACTCTTGGGGATTCCATTGGAAAGATCTTACTACCAATGTTTCCTGATCTTCTTCTCAAACCGGTGTTCAGGCTTAGACGAACGATGTTCCCACTACTAAAGTTGCATTATATGAAATAAATTTAAAATGCATCTTATTTGTACTCTCTATAACTGACAATGGATGCTGGAAGGACTCTTACTTCCTTTGTACAAAGCTCACCCTCTATGCTTGTTTCCAGCTTGAATGCTGCCATTCCACTTTCAGCAGGGACCCCTCTGACAGCACACCTGTGCTATTTATGACCCAAAGCTCCTGTCTGGCTGGAGC
>NC_092871.1:2299980-2319896 GCF_032062135.1 Pyxicephalus adspersus | reverse complement strand
ATAATGCATATGTGTTTGAGTTTAATTTGGGCTACTTCTATGGTGTGCATGTGGTTTTAAACTGTGGGAATGGATACTGATTTACCTGGGAGGGGGCAGACATCTAGTTGCCTTCTTGTTAAAGGGAGCTTATAGGTTTCCACAATATTAGAGAGAGAGCACTCTTCATCACATCTTAGAATTCGGACCCCTCCCCCCCAATGTTTAGAAGGGCATTGGACTAGTACAGGAAGAAAGAGGACAACAAGCTTATGTTTAACCCCTCATCCCCATTTCTGACTTGCACCCATGTCTAAATACCAATCTGGTTTAGATTAGAAGAAAGCTCCATGATTTTTTGGAAGTATAACCCCATGTACACCTTTAGGATATTTCATGTATTTAAAGGATTTGTGTGTTTTCAGTATCGCCCCAAAGCTATATTTGAATTAGTGCACATTCTCTAAAACAATGCCTAGCTTTCTGTGCTTTTTTACAGTGGTTTGCCTATTACCCCTGATATGTAAGACATAATTATATCCTTAATCCTGAAATACAGTAAAAAAACAGTATTTACTTTAAATATATAATTCTAGGATACTCCATAAAATGGGATCTTCACACCTGACCTCACAGATCAAGTATGCACATGGAGGGTGGACAATATAAAAGGATCAATACCTAGCACTAAATCTGTAATTACTATATATAGATCTGACCAATGAAAAAGTAATTTTTTAAAGATCAGAGTCATGTCAATAACTAAAAATAAAAGAGCTCACAATCTAAAATCCCTAGCATTGTCTAATGACAATATTTACAATCAATACATATCCTGTGCCTGATTTAGTTCTTCAAGCCTGGAGAAGATAGACTATCAAAAAACTGGGGGCCCCTCTAGTGCCCCGGGATCGCAGTAGAATGATTGCAGCTCTGGGATTTCTGTTTGCTATCCCCGGCACTAGAGGTTAAATGGGGACAAGTATCCCCATTCAAAACCTCTAGTGCTCCCTGATTGGCTGAGGAAAGCACTAGAAGTTTTGAATGGGGAAACTTGTAACCCATTTAACCTCTAGTGCCAGGGATCGCACACTGAGCTGACACTGCATTCATGATCAGCGCAGCCCGCATTCTTTTTTTTTTTTTTAAATTCAAACTAGATCGGCAAATTTACACTGGCCATTCTCGCTTACAACTTAGGTAGGCGAGAACAGCCGAATTTTCCCCAAGATCGCGCTTTAAAAACTTGCTTGCACATCCCTATTTGTGAGCTACCCTGTAAATATATCTTCTCCAGTCTTATAAAGCTTTAGTAAATCAGGTTCATAGTATCCTGGCTCCAACTTAAAATTCAGAACTTCTGAAATTTTCCCACCGACCTGTTCTAGTTTACCAAGGTTAATTTGTATCAGTCCCCCCATGCCATCACCCCCTGGACAATAATCAGTGCAGAACCAGTGTCCATGTTATCAGGGTGACTGTGAACCAAAATTTATTTCTAGGTGAATGTTTCTAGTAAAAACTAATTGTTATTCATTATCATCCAACATCTTTATACTCTATCAGCATTCAGTTTATACAAATTTAGGGGCAACAACCATTCTAATATATTCTCTTCTGTCCTTCTCCTCTGTCTTGTAAAATCCCCTTAAAACAACATTGTGCACATTATAAATAGTCCCCCGGTCCGATGTTAGACCATGGTCAGAGGTCCAATAAAAATAAATTAGCATTCTAAATAATGATCCTTTTTTTGAAGCCAAATCGTAATCTTTACACAGCCGGTTAAAAAATGATCCTCTGTGGCCTGGCCAGCCGGCTTTTGCACGTGTTGGAATAATGATTATGTTATTAAGTTTATCTTAATCAACAAGCTGTAAATGGAGTATTGTGGATTTGCAAATATTAATCAAGCCGGCTGGTGGCAAAGCCAAGATTTTTATTGATTGTGCATCAAGCTTCGGACCTCTGTCTAAAGCAACTTTGCTTTTTGAAGGTTTTAAAGACTGAAGTGTCTCCTGATTTGTCTGTGTGCTTTGGCTCATGGTGAGGCATTTAGAACTGAATGGGCCTCCGCATAACACCAAGCCGGGCATAAAAAACAATGAGGCCTGTATTATGGGCATAGCAAAAGATTGCATCGTTCAGCAAAATCTAAAAGCTGAACAATTTGTTCTTGTGTAAATATATTTAATTAAATCAATGCATTTTAAATACAGCTAGTATATATACCTGGACCTTTCCCTATATTATATTGCTGTGTTCTCCTACATAACAGAGTGTGCCAACCAGGTAAATCTCTGCACAATTCCCTCTATCAGTCGTTAAATAACACAGGAGGAGACGGTGGAATTAGCAGGTGGGGGCAGATGGGTGTACTGATTAACTGTTATTGGGGTCACCTACCAGGTTATGTTCTATGGCAGGTGTATGTGAATCTCAGAGGTGAATGCATTCAAATAAAAATCTTTAAGCAGATGTTTCTAATGATTATAACTATTTTTGACCCCTGTACATGTATAACACCCCCACTCTTTTAGGGAGGCTTTCTGCAAGATTGTGGAGGATGTCTGTGGGGATTTTCCCCCATGTGTGAGGTCAGGTAGTGATGTTGGATGAGAAGATCAGGCTCACCATTCCAATTCATTCCAATGGTGTTCAGTAGGGTTGAGGTCAGGGCTCTGTGCAGGACACTCGAGTTCCTTCACACCAAACTGGTGACCCTATGTCTTTATGGAGCTGGCTTTGAACCCCGGGACACAGTCATCAGAGAACATAAAAGAGGCTTCACCAAACTGTGACCACAACTAAATAAACCTAAACATAGAATTGTTGGAAGATAATAGCAAAATTCTCGAACATGTATTGCCACCAAAATTTCTGGTCTGTACAGTGGGATATCAGAGATGACTGGGAAGCGTTCTAAAAAACAACTAAAAAATCTATTTTAAAAGCCAAATGTTTCTGTAAATCAAATCTAAAAGAAATGTTAAAACTTTATTTTTTAACTTGGGCCTTTTTTCTCGCTGGTACTCCCCACCAACAATTTTGTTGACAATACAAATTACCTTGCCAATTGCAATTTTGTTACATTTCCGAAATAGGTAAATTTAGCTGGATTTTCATGAAAATGTCTCCACTTAATAAAATAGAATTTCTACAACAAAAACAATTTTGCAAAAACTCACCGGACCCCTAATATTTGTACCTGTCACCAATGTTTATCATTTTGAGGCAAGGTTGTCACATTGTTGACCATATGTTGTAACTGGAATAAACAGTGTTCTATAATACAAAATGTAAGTCTTCAAACATGACACAAACTTTAATTACTCCATTAATTATGTTATAGTAACCCTCGGCCAAATCACTTTTTGTTTTATCATTATTAATAATACTTAACAACTTTTTGAACAAAAAAAACTTTTTTTTGAAGCTTGTGTTTTGTGAGATCATTAGACTTCAGGTTTTAGCCCAGTGACAGGACATGTATAAACTTCACACCGTTGCGGCACAGTTGGCTGAGCCCATTAGCGCACTTCACGGCCCGGTCTGAAAAAAGCCGCCGCTTATTCTTTCGTTAATAATGAAAGCGTCTCGCCGGGAACCCAAGTGTCATGCTCGTAATTTTTCAGCCTGCAGTGGACACAGTTTCATTATTCGTCAAAGAGAGATGACAAATTTTTCTATTACTATGTAAGAGAACGCTGTAACAAGAGTAAAGGATTTCAATAAATTTAAATCGCCTTCTTCTTGGCTCTGTATTGATTATTTTTCACACGTGAAAAAATCAATTGGTTTCCTCCAGCCATTATTTTTTTCTGTTCATGATATACATGTCTTTTATTTTTATAAGTTTTAAAGTGTCCTTATTTTCAGAGTGAAATTTGCATCTGACTCGATGCTGGTTGAGCTCTTACGAAGTGAAGGTGAACAACTGGGAGTTATTGAAATAATCATTCCATTGCAATCTTTAGAACGTTCCACAATCATTCATTACTTTTTCATGTCAAGGAGTGCCAGATGGAAAATTACAGCATGCTGGGACATACTTGGGAACGCCAAGTCTACAAAGAAACTGCAGAAAGAATTTCGACTAGCCAAATTCAATTTAACCCTGATATCGGCTAAAGTTAAGCAATGACGCACATGTTATGATATATATCACAATGGGATATTATTTATAGCATACATTGCCTCTTTTATGCATTTCTAACATGTCACAATGTGCATTCCTTTTTTTTTTTTTTTTAACTTTTATCCTAGAGCATCAGCCAGTGACTTTGACTAGGCTGGGATGTTACTTAGTTAGTCAGGTTGAAACAAAGACATAAGTCCATCAAGTTAAACCACTAGGTAAAATAAACATACCCCAGATAAAAACCTATGTACATAGCTAACCCAGAGGAAGGCAAAAAAACTTATAAAGCCTGCTTCAAATTGCTCCAAAAGTTCAAAGAAAGTTCCATTCTGATCCCATAAGGTGGTCAGATGATCAACAGTCTCTGTTGTCATTCCTTTTGAACTTTGATCACCAGGTATATTCTGTGCTTCTAGAAATCATCCAGCTTTTTCTTAAAGCAATTTACAGTAGTTGCTGAAACTACTTCCTGAGGGAGCCGATTCCACATTTTCACAGACCTTACAGTGAAGAATCCCTTCCGAGCAAGCAGGTTTAAAGTTGGCCAATCGTGATGGTACCATGGCCACCGGGGTGTGTTGGAAGGCAAGCCCTCCTGTCTTTTTTATAGAATCTCAGGTTTTCAGCATATGCCGCAAATTGGGGTTAGATATGTGGCGATGATGAGAGCCACAATAATTCCTCCACTGATACTGGCGTAGCCACATCCATTGAGGGGCCTGCTCCGGAGCATAGTATGCTAGGAGAGATGTTACCTGCGTAGCATTGTTGTAGGAACTCAGGTGCGGTACAGAAAGGCCCCCATACTCCATGGCTGGAAAAGAGTGTGCCTGGGAACACGTGGGCACCTGGCACCCATGTGGGCAGGTATAGCAGCTGGTAAGACCCTTATTGAGTATAGAAATTTAAATAGCCAAGACATCTTAAGAGACGCTATGCGCCCTAACCATGAGATTTGGTCCCACTTCCATGAATCCAATAGGCCAATGTCTCACTGGATCAGGGATGTTGGCGGAGTACAGAGAGTCATACAATGGCGAGATATAGATGTCCAAGTAACTGAGCTTTTTCAACTCCCATTGGAAATAAAAAAACTCTTTTCTGGAATCCACCATTTCCTGCAGCAGAGTTATTTTAAGCGCCTTACATTTAGAGCTATTTAGCTAACGCCCGGAGGAACCCTAGAAATGTTGCAGAACTTCCATCAAGTTAACCAGGGACACCAAACTGAAAAGGATGTCATCCGCAAACAAGCAAAGCTTGTGCTGATTGCCATTCACCTCCAGACCCTGAATATCTTACTGCCAGTGCAAAAAGTAGAGGCAACAATGAGCACCCCTGCCTGGTACCCCTGCCTATTGGAAAATACGGGAGCGATATCTCATGTAATAAATAAAAGCTTTAGGAGAGGTGTAAAGAGGAGCTACCCATGTACAAAAATTTGGACTGAAGCCCCATTTTCCTAGTAAGGACATAAGGTATGGGCAGATAACAGAGTCAAATGCTTTACGAATATCCAGACTAAGAAGAAATGATGGAGTATTCATCCTTCTGGCCTGATGGACAAGGTGCAACACCCTTCTTACGCTGTCCCCAGCTTGTCACCTGGGAATAAACCCAGTTTTGTCTGTGGATATAATATCACCAATTCCCCTACCAACCGGGCCGCCAACATTGATGCCAGAAGCTTAGCTTTCAAGTTGAGGAGGGAAATCGGCCTGTAGTTGGACCAAGCTGTCGAATTTGAGAAGCATGCAAATAGATGTATCAAGAGTGCTATTATCTAGATCACCCCCCCGGAGAATAACATTGAACACCTCTACTAGATGGGATCCCAGCACATGCTGATATTTCTTGTAATACGTTGCCGTGAACCTATCCGGTCCTGGACCTTTGTTGGGCTTAAGTTTTTTAAAAGCTTGGGTCACCTCAAGCAATGTAATGGGTGTTTACATGGTCTCCTAAATGGATGCAGAGATTGTAGGTGAAGATATGCCTTCAAGAAACCTGTCCATAGCTGCCTTGTCAAAAGATTGAGGTGCCTGCTATAACTTACGCAAATGCGTATGGAACTCCTGCAGTATATGTACCGGTATACTAGTAAGGCCTATCCCATTGACTTTGAGCCTGTATGAATTAAAGCGTTAGTTGGGGTGTCTCAATCTGTTTGCCAACAACATATGCATTTTGTTACTGTATCTATAGCATTTATTTTTAGACCATATCAGTGTCTTTTCGACCAGAGAAGCCATGCAGAGATTCAGCTGCGTCCGGACCTCATCTAACTGGCGTTTCACATCCTGATTGGGGGATTTTGTAAATTATTGTGAGTGCATAATTCCAGGTACTTGGGCCCTAATTTATTAAAGTTCTCCAAGGCAGACAATACACTTTCAGAAGTGAAGCTGGGTGATCCAGGAAACATGGAATGGATTTTAAAAAATCATTTGCTATTCGCTAGCAAATGTTTTGAATCCTGGATAAGATCCATTTCAGGTTTGCTGGATTACCCAGCTTCATTTCTGAAAATGTATTCTCTCCAGCCTTGGAGAGTCTTCGAAAATCAGGGCCTTGGACTCCAATTGAACCAAATTTGCCACGTCATGGTCAGACCATGGAACTGCTAGGATGCTACATGCCTGGACCAGAGGTAATGCTTTCTGGTGTACGAGGATATGATCTATGCGGGTAAACAATTTATGAGGGTGGGAGAAATGAGTATAGTCTAATTCTTTCGGGTGTAATTCTCGTCAAGTATCCGCCAACATATCAGATCTAAATAATTCAAGCAGAGAGCTAGAGGAGGTGGTATCCCTAGGTTTACCAGGGGTAGTAGACACCCCTTTCCTATGCAGCCACGGCATCAGGGGTACATTGGTATCCCCACAAAACACCAGAGTACCTTGCACATGTTTGTGTAGTACTTGCATAAGCTGGGTAAAAAGGGTACTGGTTCTCATTAGGTGCATAGTAAGATACTAATGTTTAAAATACTGACATTTAAAATACCGACAAGGAACAAATAACGGCCTTCCAGGTCAGCCACTTTAGTATTTATTGGAAAAGGGACAGTTTTCCGTAAACCAATAAATGTGTTTTTACCTTTCACCGTTGCACAAGCCATGTACACCGTAGGATAAGATGCAAGGAAATATCTTGAGCAAGACGAGGTGGAAAAATGTCTCCTGGACACATAGTATATCAGCTTTACATGCATGGAAGTATCGGAAGGTCTGTGACCACTTGACTGGAGAATTAAAGTCTTGCACTTGCAAGGGAAAGGATGGTTACTACTATTGTACCCATGTCACAGGCGGCCTGTTACCACCAGTGGGGACTCTACCAAAAACGTATAAACCGAATGCTCCCTGCCCAGGATTGGATAGAAAAGGAAAAAGACAAGGACAAGTACAGGGGAGACTAGCACAACATGAATCAGACAAGACAAAAAGCACTTTGCCCAACATTTAAGCCCAGAGGGCACAGGGCCGAGACCCACTCCTACCCCGCACCCACTTTATACAGCGGCTCAACAAAATAGTGCAAGCCAGAGTAGACAGAAAAAACCTCTATCATCCCAAAAATGTCACTAGACATATTCCCCCACAACAAAATAAATAGCGAGGAATATCTGTAGGTACTAGTTGAGTACACAGAGACTACTAAACCAGGACCAATGCACTAAAACTAACATTACTTAAGACATAACCTAATGTGCATAGGGATTGCGAGGCACCCTGCTTGAACTTGAGCATATTATCCCAGGAATTGGGTATAGGCATTAAAGCATTCCAGGTAAACCTGTAACGTAGGAACATGTCTAAGATTTCCAAAGACAGCATAATCTTCAGAGAAGGGAAAAAAAAAATGTCACTTGGTGTTAACAACGTGGAGACCAGAGCTATCCGAATGGACAGGAATAATGCTACCAAATGTCCCGACCAAACATCTTAGGAATCTGTATACTGTATATAGAGATAAAAGACATAGTCAATTGTTCCAAAACTGCAGGCAGAGGTGACAAAGATGAAATATGGTAGAACAAAGCGTTTTTAAGTATTGCTCTGTGAATTTCTCATTGAAGCGAGGCAGAAGTGATACCCTCTTTGGGGCCTCCATTGATGGGTCGTGGATAGCCACGGCAGGGAGGGACAGGGAAGGTCAGCGCCATCTGGCATCTCTGACTGGTCTTTGGCTGAGATTCCCAAGGCATGGAAACATGCTTTAGCTTCTGCTGGAGAAATAATGGCTTGCAACTTGCCTCCATATAAGAAAAGCAACTTAAAAGGGTAACCCCAATGGTATGCTATCCGCTGGTTTTGAAAGATCTGTAAGATAGGTTTACAATTCTCTGCGGCACTAAATTGTTGCGGGTGCCAGATCAATGAACAACTGGTAAGTGTGCCCTTGGAAAGATAGTGGTTCTTTTGCTCAGGCTGCCTTAATCAGCATTTATTTCATACCACGATATCTCTCAAGTGACCCTTGGGCTTGGACCTCACGAGGGTACGATGTACACTGTCAAGTTCCAATCTTTCTATGGGTATCTCAGGGGCTAATTTTTGGACAAGAGAATTGACTACAGTGTTAAGATCAATGATGGACTCAGTAAGACCACGTATGCTGAGGTTGGAGCGGCGGGACCTATTTTCAAGATCCTCTAGCTTGTGATGTTATAACAGACCTTCTTGTTTTAAATGCTCCACATTCTCCTCATGACCCTCCAGGAACCTTGTTGCATCATCCATGCGTCCTTCTAGTTGTACTGTATGCTGACCCAAATCTCTAATCTCTTTAAGTGTTCAGTTATTTTCTTAGCTGTACTTTACAAGGCTGAATGCAGCATGGTTCGGAACCTGTTAAACAGGCTTTCTGGATCTGCTAATTGATACAAACATGTCTGGTTCACTAGAACTCTCACCTCTTTCCTGACTTGTCGCAGGGGAGGAATCCGCCATCTTAGATGACCTTATTGCTGCCTTCACTGTCGCGTGAGATTGCCGGCATTTGCTGTGGGTAGGCATCCTAAACCTCCTCCTCTCACTGTGCACTGATGCTGCTAAATTTATGAAGCCTCCTGGGACCGGAATCTCTGATTGATGCGCCCGTTTAAGCCTTTTAAGTCCCGGTGTAGTGCGGAGCCGACAGCCATCCATCGGACCCGCGCATGCGCACCTTACTGTTTTTTTTTTTTATATATATACAATATAATTTTTCCTTGAAACCAGTACCATTGCTTCTCTTTGCGGCTGGAGTTCTTTAGACACTCATGAATCTATATCTGAGCGGCGCAGTGCTGTTCTTACAATTTTATGTTTGAGATAATCATCCCCCTTGTCCCCGTTAATCAGACCTTTTTGTGAATGTTCGTGTTATTCATTTGAAAGACCCGGCTGCTTATGGTAATTTGCTGCTTAATATAATTCTTCAGTTCAGGGTCACTTCGGCATCAAGTTTGCCAAAAGAGAAACAAAAAAAAAGCGCTTTCAGAAAACCAGCAGGGACTCAATTATGGTGGAGGAACTTGTACTTTCTAATAAGTCTTGTAGCCTACAAAATAATGCAACACCTCCATGTGAATCGTGGGCTGGAGAAATGCTTTTACAGGTACAATCAACACAGCAAAAGTGCTGCGAGGATTTAATGACTCCTTTCCACATATTTCAATTATTGCCAGTTTTTTCCTAGATTGTAACAGAAATCATATACAGCAGAAACTAATGCTGATCTAATGATAAGAAACTCAGTGCTCCTCAAAAAGTATTTAAACCCAAACCTAAACACAGCACTGCTTTGCAAATGGCCTCATGGATAGAAATGCAATAAACCCAAAAAAGGATGAGGCTTAGCGATGTCATTTTATAACACGGAGGTAGTGGATGTATTTGTTCTTAGAAAATCAAGAGAGTGAAGGCCCTTTCACATTTATTGTGTGAAAACAGTGTGCTTGGTAGTGAAATGCTCCTGGGCACACAAACCACAGCCAACTCTAGGAAACCTTTTATCAAGCTTTATTGTATAGTCATAAAACAAACCAAAGGTCTTTCACAGAAGGTCCGTCCGATAAACGTGGTACAGATGGATAACGCAAAGGCAGATCAGGAACAATCCGAGGGCAGGCAGCAGACAAGAGTAGTCAAAAACAATCCAAAGTCAGGGCAGGCAGAGTTCAGGCAGAATCAGATATCAGACTATTGGTAATGACACAACAGGTTAACATGAACCAACCCACATAGAACGCACCCAAGCACACTGTACACACAGAGGCTTATAGCGGGCAATGGTGTTCAGCACAGGTTCCCCTAAATGGTCAGAATGCCCAATGACCTTGCGCCACCTGGGGCCATTTCATTGGAGGATAACTGAATTCCCTGCGGCTGAATGGCCACAGGGAATTCAAATTAACTATGTCCTGCCACGCAGCGAGGCAGCCGAGTGCCTTGCCCCCAGGGGGTACAAGAGGCATGCGTGGTAGCGGGCGCACCTCTTCCCACAGCACCCCTGGGACGTGCCCTATTTTGCATGTCCACAGGAGTGCTGAGAACAAGAACATCACTGTTCACATCCATAGGGATGCCGGGGATGCCGCCTGGCCAAACAGTAGTAGGGAGAGACGCACTGCGACCAGGGCAGCAGCCTTGGCCACGCTGCCTGCTGCAGTGGGTCACCCTCACTGTCTGTGATCCCCAAGGATGCCGCGGGTTTGCTGGACAGGTAAGTGCCTTACAGGTAGCTCCTAGGTGCTCAGCAATTTACTGCTTGCAAAAATAGCTTCTAATTTTTCCAAGGAGAGTGTCTGGAACCACTGACAAAATGTTTTGGTTGTCCGTGGGTCCGAAATGGCCAAAAATATATGAAAGGGTTTGTGTGCTCCAACTAGAACTACAAAAAGCGAGTGTTTTCTTGACATGGAATTGATATTGGAAATTGAGAAATGGGTGCAAAATGACCATCATTGTTTAAAGCAGTCAATTTATTATGGTGAGTGCATATTGACATTTTTGGACACTTGATGGACACTGATTTAAACACTAGAAATGTTTTATTTGGTTAGACATTTTGTTACCATTTGTATTTCCCTTACTTTAAAAATTGGACATTAAAAAAACCCTGCAAAAAAAAAAATTACTTGATGCTCCAATGACCTCCCAAAGCGATACCCCCTTCCTTCCCAGACACAAACCCAACATTTCCATTCCATGGTTGTGTAATGAATTAGCATTTGTCTTATGTATCTCTGCAAACGGTATTTACTGTTTCTGTTTTAATAAATATTTATTGGTTTTTCAAACAAAGACGTAAGAACAGAACATTTGTACAATAGGGTACAATAGAAACAATGCAGTAGAAAAAAAGAGGGAGGTGAACAAAAGGGAGATAAAAAGAATAAAGCTAAAGATAAAGGGAATAAAACACATAATGTTCCATAAGGGATTCATCAAGTGTCCATTATGAATCCATAATAAAGTCACTGACAATCGGTGAGGTAATGTCCCAGCAAAAAATACAGAAGAAGTCCTCTGGTCTGATGCGTATAACTTAAAGCATATAGGATGTTGCGTAAAAATATGCTGAAACACAAAGACATGGACATCACATGGAAGGATGTGAGAGGGGAAAGGAGAGGTCCGGCTGGGGTGAAGCATAATGAGTCTGCAGAATCAATGTCAGCTCTGCGAATCCGCAGCTTTATTCAAGTATCATGATGCATCCAAGCTTTGGCCAACACCTGATTGGCTTCAGTGAGGATAATCTAGCAGAACTTACAATGATCAGGTTTGATATTTAGTAGAGAATGACCTTAAGGTCTTTTGGTATAGATCTACCCACCACCGTATAAACCAATTGGTATATACATTTTCAGTTCTGCCAGTGTCACATCCTAAAACCTTTACTTTTTAGTATGTGGTAAAATAGCTGGCAATTAATATAAAAATGATCTTTGTAACAGAGCCATGATTTGTAATTGAAAGAAAATTGTATTACTCATACCTAGGCTGTGCACCATAATGTGACACCATCACCCACCCTGCACCTTTCCTTCATCAATGGAGTTAGAAGTAAAAATCTAGTGCCGTATTAAGTACATCTGTACACTAATATCTCATTCATATAAATAGCAGGCTCTCATGATGCATAATGTTATGTTCCATTCATGTCCCTGGCATATAAAACCTATTTAACATATTTTTTAGCAATTTCCCAGACAGTAGAAGAACAATGCAAATTGTAAAAGTTGTTCTTGATTGTAAACCCTGAAGGGCAGGACCCTACAAATCATTTTTTCTTTGTTGGGTTTTTTTACCTTTATATAATTTTTATTTGTATTGTAAGACATTCCTTTTGTATAGATATGAACTGTGCTTTTACTGAGCAAGGGGTTGTGGTGAAGTTACTGCTTCCCCAGGCCAGGGAACTGGTATTCCTTGGGGGAGACACTACAAGTAGCTCCTCCTTGTGGCAGCCCCATAGAGAATATATAGGGGCAGCACTAAGCCGTGCCGGTACCACTCACTGCCACAGGCTGTCAAATGTGTGTGTGTCAAAAGTAAAGTTACCAGCCACCAGGAGCCACACCAAATTGTTGAATTTCGGAGCAGCTCTTAACCTCCCCTTAATGTAAAGATACTTTATATTCTGTAATCAGTACAGCGCTATAGAACATTAGGGAGCTATAAAAATATTACAAAAATGATAATACAAATGACTTAAAGTTCTATTCCCAACCATGGATGTTGTAGGGTTCAACGGATGGAACTATAGCCAATATATGCCGTGATGTTTGGGGGGGGGGCAGCATCCTAAACTTTTGGTGTTGTCAACTCTGAAGACTTTACCAGATGGTATAGGACAAAGCAAAGACAAGAGACACAATAGTGCAAGACCTCTTCCTTGCATGGAACTGTTTTTGGAAATTTAGGGGGGTGATAGACATAGATGTATTTACTCATACCTTTTCTTGACTTTCTCATCCTTCAAAATCTTCAATTTCATATTTTTTTTAATCCCCCTCTTTGTCAGAACGTCTTCATGCCTGGAAATACCAAGCCTTCAGAGACGGCCCAAATCTAATTAATCAACTTTGCAAAACGCACAGCTTTCCTCCAAGTAGAAGCTGCACTTTCAACTACCTTGGGAGCCATTTTCTTGTTTTTCATGCATTTTTTCCGTTATCTAATTATTGCACATCTAAATAAAGGTTTTGCTGGTACATGCCTTGATTAATTGGATATGTATTTCTCTATCAGGTCAGTAATCACTAAAGGATTGATGACAAGCTTCAAAAGTCGAGTCAGACTTTGACGAAAGAAATGCAATTATTTCACAATTAAAAGATCTTCTGACATGTAGCCTGCATTAGCTGGAAATTAAATTTGTTATTAAGCAAAATAATTAAAATAAATCAATGTTTCCGCAGGAAGAAGGAGGGAAGACTTTAATCAAATGTTTATACATGGCGGGTGTTGGTGGATATTACTAATCTAATGAGGGACTCATGCCTGGAATAGGTAAGTGATTTGAATCCATACCCAAGAAAAATTGCTTTTTAAATATTAACACGTGTGATGTCTCTGTGTAGCATTTACTTTAATCTGATTAGTCCCGATTTGTTTAATTTGTTTAAAAGTGATATAACTGAAGGTTAGGTGGAGGGTTTGGTTCGTCTTTAGGCTGGAGACATTATAGTGTTGATTTTCCTGATATCTGGAACTCAGAATATGGAGCATTACTAGAAGATTGGCCAATGCAGTGAAAACTGCAATTCCATTTATCTAAATCCAAAATATAAATATTCAAGGAAAAATAACCTTATGGCAAAGTTTAATATTGGAAGTGCAGTGATAAGCAGGACTACACAGGAAAATGATTTGGGGGGCTTCATTAAGCTGATTGTTAAATGAGAAAGCAGTTTGTCCAGAGAGCTGAGAAAGCAAAATAAACTCCAAGATGTATTACTAGATAGGTACACAACGGGAGGACGGAGGTCCTGATTCCTCTATATAGATAGAGTTGTGGGGTCACGGAAGGAGGTCCTGATTCCCCTATATAGATAGAATTGTGGGGTCACCATCACTAGAGGGGTCACCATAGGTGGAAGGAGGTCCTGATTTCCCTATATAGATAGAAATGTGGGGTCACCATCATTAGAGGGGTCACCAGCAGGAGGAAAGGGATCCTGATTCCCCTATAAAGGTAGAAGTTTTGGGGTCACTATTACTAGAGGGGTCACCAGTAGGAGGAGGGAGGTTCTGATTCCCCTATATAGATATTGTGGTATCACCATCACTAGAGCGGTCAACAGCAAGAGAAAGGAAGATTTGCTATATAGATACAACCGCGAGGTGTCACCAGGGTCACCAGGAGGAAAATAAGGACCTGATATTGACTGGTATCAAACCCTTAAAAATATAAACTTAAGGTTTCTATGTACATGTTCTCTTCTGGCTTAAATGATGTGCATTGTCATTAAGCCCAGATCCTAGGGAAATACATAATAGAAATATCCCATTCTGTCCAGGACCAGTGGAGTGGAGAAAGAATTTGTAATTTAATGTTAATTGCTAGAAGGTTTTTTCTCCATAATGTCAGAAATCAAAAATATATATATATTTTGGGGGGAATTGACCTCACCTCCTATTTCCTTTTTGTTAAAGCAGCACTGTAATGAATAGGTGTGGGTCCTTTTTTAATGGCAATACTGGTTGCCTGCTATTTTTCTATTGACTGATCTGAGCCCCTGGCACGTGGGGACTTTTCATACTGCATCAAAGTGGAAAGTTTCTATGTATTAGGCCAATGGCATGATCCAATGGCCAGTATGGCTACAGGACACAATGGCAAGGGAAAGGTTTTTGGGGTGAAAAATGTGTCCAGTGGCTGACCTGGAGTCCATGATGTAAATCCTTGGCTGTGTTCACCAATGTCTGATAGATCAGCCTGGCTGCAGCTTCTCATCTTGTGATTTGCTGTAAATTGTCCCTCAACTTGTGATATGTTGCCTGCAGCAGACTGCTGACCTCATCTTAGCCTAGGCAAAGTCACTGATCGGAGCTCAAGTATAACATTTTAATGATGAAGATGGAACATTTCCTAAAACTGTCACGGCACATTGTAATGTCAGGAATGTAAATCACATATCATCAAATTCTGTTTCATATCCATGGATTCCTCCTGAGGTCCAGCTCTGATATCAGGGCCAGATCGCCTCCAGTAATATGTACCGGATCCCAGCAGAAACAAGACTTCTACCACCACAAGCTTCTTTTTTCTTTGCAATATACAACAATCTCAGCAATTAATATTTCCCCGAGTTGCATTCTTATTTGTTTGTTGTTCAGAGCAAACACTCAGCAATGAGACATTCAGATATGCAAGGACATGATTTAAATGTTTGTTCATCCCGTTTTATAATTCCGACGCAGCGAGCGCGCGCACTGCTCATAAGGAAATCATAATTATTCAGCTCCCAACTTCAAATATGATCCTGAATTACATTTCTAGAATCATATTTCTTTTATGAATATTTACTTTTCCTGTGTGGTTTATTTCAGAGCTGCCGTTCAGAACATGTTCACTTGAAATATCTCGGCAATGAAAAGTGATTTTTATTTTTTTTTCCTTGTAACCTGATTAAACAAATTCAAAGTTTAAAATATTTATACATTCTGAGTTTACAGGAAATGCTTATTAAAGAAGAAATTCAGACAGATGTAAAAACCTCTACTTAGTCCATATACTGTACATTTCCATTCATTTACCACCGCTGCAGGTAAGTGTCTTGTATGGGAAGAAACATTTCTTCAGGACAGAATGATATTCCAAGGAGCATTTTTATTAAATAGTGATTCATTTTTGGAATTTTTTATAGCTCTGACATATGCTACAGTGCTGTACAGAGAACACTGAGCCAGTCTCATCAGTCTGTGTACAGAGGAGCTGACAATCTAATATCCCCCCACAGTCACACACTATTATTATACATTTATATAGCTCTGACATATACCGCAGTGCTGTACAGAGAACACTGAGCCAGTCCTGAGCCAGTCCCATCAGTCTCTGTACAGAGGAGCTGACACTCTAATGACCCCCACAGTCACACACTATTGTTATACATTTTTAAAGCTCTGACATATACTGCAGTGCTGTACTGAGCCGACTTCATAGCGCCATTAGCAGAAGTGAATCCTTTCAGGAATTTTACATAACCAGCGACCATCCAAAGATTGCTAGGGGTTCGATGGTCAATGAACAGTTTGTGGCTCTCAGGTCAGATGGACCTGGTGACACCAATGTTCTTTTTGTGATCTGTAAGGGTGACATTTTTTCCACTGACAACCACACTAATGTACTGCGAGCTGTGGATAAATAATGCCGGGGTTCCTGAAGACATGAAAGGTATTTCAAGTTCCCCCTTGTCAAAACGATTGAAAATAGCGGCACATTACTGTCCACCAATTCCCAACATTCATTCTGTAATATTTTTCTTTTCAATTCAATCCTGTAATATTTTCATACACAACCTATTCAATGGCAAGATTTGTATAGATTTCATTGCGTGTCTCCCCTACATATACCCTGTCATATGATTGTATAAACTTGTTGACAAGTCCACGTTAAAACAGCAGCCTGTTTCCCATGAAAAGGCAAATTATTGATTAACCTCTATTAGAAATGGAGGAGCACTCGAGGTATGTGAATGACAATGCCCACCTTCTCCTCCCCTAGATCTGAATAATGTCCCCCTCTCCTTCCTCTGGATCTGGATAATGTTCCCTATCCCCTCCCTTGCATCTGGATAATGTCCCCCTCCCCTATTCTGGATCTAGATAATGGCCCCCCTCCCCTCCCTTGGATCTGGATAATGCCCCCTTCCCCTCCTCTGGATTTTAATTAGTCCCCCCTCCATCCTGGATCTGATAATAATAATGTACCTTTTTCTCTTTTCTGGATCTGGGTAATGCCCCTTTCTCCTCCCTCCATATGGATTTTACCCTCCCTCTCCTATTTGGATCTGGATAATGCCCCCCTTCCCTATGCTGTATTTGGATAATGCCCCTGCCCTTGATCTATATATTGCCTTTCTCCCCTCCACAGTACTATGGGCCCTTTTCATTAAAGTGAAACTTGCTGAAACACAAATTTTATTTTTCCCCCGACTGATTCCAGCACGGGTCAGTGGCAATGCACAAAGGAGACCGGCGTCATAAGGAGATATAAAGACGTCCCCAATCCATCTCCTTAGCTCCCCGACTGCATTGACGAATAAATGAAGTGACAGTGGAGTGAAATAATTACTAATACTCATTTTAGTTGGTCTGTGTAGTGCAGCCGCCCTGAATGTATTATGAATTGGCTGTCATTTCATTATGGAACACAGGAACTTTTAACAATACAAAACAGTTGAGCTTTCTTTACATCAAAGTGCGTCGAGGAGTGAAGGAGCCGCCATGAGAGCGCCAAAATAACAAAGAAATTTCCCTCCACAAGGGGAGGAATTTTGCCCCCCGCGGTTCTTCAAGCTAACAAGTTGTACTTACAGTACGGCCTATTAAAATTTAAATAGCTCATGTACGGAACATTTTGACTTTTTTTATGCCTTTTTTTTAATTATTCAAGGAGCCTGTTGAACCGTGAAGACTGGTTCAGGGTTATTACACTTACAGAAAGACATTTCCTTATTTTTCTGCTTAAAATTTTACAGATTTTTATAAGGTTATCTTCCTAATTATTCAACATTTGATATTATGACATATTCCTGCCTGATAGATTGGATGTGATGCCGGCTTGACTGATCTTTATGGGCTCTATTTATAAATGATTCCCCTGTCAATTCACTCATAATATTCATTTATTTTCTATTGTGACAGCTGTGCATTTAATTGGCTACTAGGTGGCAGAACAAGTCATTAGTTTAATAGGCGACCTGAAGAGAGAGAGAGGAATTGACTGGAGGAATAATTTATAAATGGAGCCCTGTGTGTCCAAGAGTGGCTTCATGGTCCTGAGGATCTGGGAGAAAACAATATTGTCATTGGAAGTCTGGGGAAGAACAATGATCTTTGTGAGTAGGGTGCACCAACACAAAACAATTCCAACTTTTTTTAGGCTAGGGTAGAGAAGAAGATTTCTTTCATATTTCTTTGTCTTTTACCTTACTGGCCAAGCCAAAAATTAGATGCTTTCATATAAGATATTTTTAAAAAATGATTTCTATCAGCATCTATGGACAGTTTTGGCACTGTAATTGCGACATTCTGTAGCTTGCACACCTGATATGTTTTCCTCTTTATATAGAACTGACCACTTCCAGCCTGTTATCACTCACAGATCCTCAGTTTAGCAGCCTGCAGCATCCCCAGTATCCCTTTAGTCATACTCATTCTGTCATTCTTGGCATCCCCGGCACACTGCATGCAATTGGAAGGGATTTAAGAGTGTGTCCTGAAACCAATGAGAAGATTGGTTTATGGTCGTGATCATACCTTACTATTGGTTGCTTGTCCTATTTAAGCCTCTCTAGTTCCAGGCTCTGATTGCTGGATCTTCAGCATGTTACCTGCAACTTTACCCAGCTGTGCTAATCCGGATACCTGACCTTGACCCTGCATCTTGTATCCTGCCTGCCTTGACCTTGGGTTAACACGACTTTTATTCTAGCTTGACCACGGACTGCCTTGACCTTGGTTCTCGATTGCTGTTTTACCAGCCCTAGTCTACCGCCTATGCTCTTTACAATAATAAAGTACCAGTACCTGATCTCTGGCTGTCCCTTCACTGGAGCCATCTGTACCGCTTGCCCTTGGTGGGGAGAGCCTGGGGGGCACAATCTGGTCTTCTGCCTGCAGTAAAGCAGTCCAGGGGTCACTAGCGTTACCGCTCATTACCCCTTGCATGGAACTTCCAATTTATCTGCCATGGGACATAGCTATAGCACAGCCCATGACCGATCAATGGTTTCATCAATCTGTAACACCTTGCTATATTGCATTTGGCTTGTTTTTGTAATTGTATTTTGGACCATTTTTCATATACCTTTTGCCATGATTATTTGTCTGTGTGATAAGTAAATCTCCTCATTGAGGCCACAGGACGTTCTACTTTTTCCTTTACTCTAATATATATACTATATATATATATATATATATATATATATATTTATTTATTTAATCATATTCAGCAAGAATACCAAATTTCCTTTTATTAATAAATAGCCATCGTTGAGCTCAGTGACTTTACCTAGGCTGAGATGATGTCATCAGTCTGCTGCATGCAGGAGAAAACATTTTCTCAGTCTCCAGTCTTCCTGATGATAGATCATTTATTTGTATGAATGCCAGGTATACTTTAAAGCAATATTACATCCAATTGTATGTGCTAGGTGCTCACAAATGTTTGATTAACAGAGATGTAATACAGTCCTATTCAAATAAATACTTCTGACAAATTAAATTTATAAAATCTGATATTCCGACAGCATGAAACCATAACACCAAATCCCCCAACCTTGACAGTATCTCCGAACCGGCTTCCATAGCAACCAAAGTTCAACCGAGGAACCTTTAAAGATAAAAAAAAAATCAAAAATGTTAAATATGTTCATCTCGAGGTTTGAAGCCGTGATTGCCCCGTTGTGCAATTAATTATACATTGTACATTCGCCGAAGTCTCGTTTGGCAGCTATTCATGCCGTATTTATTTTCCAAATTATGCAAACATTAAAATTACCAAAGAACTTTTAATTATAACGTTCATGTGCAAATATATTTAGATTAATACTAACTAACTGCAAATTAGA
>NC_092871.1:2295882-2297705 GCF_032062135.1 Pyxicephalus adspersus | reverse complement strand
TTAAAAAACACAGACACACAGAAAGATAAATACACTGATAAAAGATAGAAAAATGAAGAGATAGATATTAGAAGGAATAATATTCCCCATGACTCTATGCCCACCACAGCACTGGTTTTAAAGCGGAACTAAACCTTTGAAATAGAAAATCTGTGAGCAGACAGGTGCTTTATTGCAAGAGGGACATCAACTGTCTCTTCTGCAACAAAGTTACCTGCCTGATGGCATTTTTTTTAATTATACCCGCCTGTCCTCGCTCTGGAGGGTGCCACCCCATTCATTCTCTATTGGGCTGCCATAAGTAGACGCTACATGTAGCATCTCCACTGGCATAAGGGAGTGGTAACCTTACTGCAACCTCCTCATCTGTCTGAACATAGCCTAAAAATCCCAGCTAAATGAATATTAAGGGCAGCTATGCACAGTAGAGGATTTATTATCTCCTGGTATGTTTTTCAAGATTGTAACCCCCTGTCCCAGATGTGTGGTGCTATCCATAGTTTTGCCAATATTGCAAGTTACTCACTTATATGAAGCAGACTGCTGAGTTACCAAATAAATATTTCATGCTATTGGAAATCTGCACATGTGTAGGATCTCTGCATACGGAAATAGCTATTCACCTAGAACATAAAGTGAGCTGTGGAAAACAATATGGTGCCGATGTCCGCAAACCAGCTGCATTACAAACATAGCTGGAGTTTACTCCAAGCAAATCAAAACTTTACTGCTGTGTATAGTCTCCATGTCAGGCCTCTGCGGGTTGATTCCTGGAGTCCTTTGACTCCAGGTCACATAAAATTTAATATAGCTGAGTTGTCTCTGTTTCCTAGTGCCTGAACATAACTCCTATAGCACAGTGTATTGCACTCGAAGCATCACTATGGATGCTCATGTCAATGTAAGTAAAATATAGATATGTATCTTATCTGATGAATAGACCATACAGTAGTGCTAAAAATTTAATCATTTGCAGCTGGTACTAATTACCAATCCTAGGTTGTGAAGTCATTATTGGAGTTTTAATTAGATTTCACATTAGCGTGTTGTATTTTGCACATGGTACTTTCACCATACAGCTCACACATCAATGAAAAAGTAAAACGGGAAAATGTGATTTTCAGTTTCTGCTCTCCTACACATGTCAGGAAGGCAAGGACGTACATAAAAAGCCGTAAACCAGGACCAGAAACCTCAGTTTTGATATTGAATTAAATAACGTTTTATAGATTGTTGTATAATAATAACCTAACAAAAGGCTCAACTTGTGGATGGGAATGAAAGGGTATGTAAAGGAAAACACAAAGCTGATTAATTCCATGCACAATACAATGCTAGTATATGGCATATCTTCTGCAGCGCTCTATTCTCATAGGCAGAGACGGCTTAGACAAATCAAGCCTTTGGCAAATATGAGATGGGGATCCCCAAAACACAGTATTCTAGCTCCATGCACCCCTGCCATTGGGGAGCCTTTGGCAACTGCCTAGTTTACCCTATCCTAAAATCCTGCCCAAATCCTGCATCTGCACCACTTAACTGTTATCATCTAGCCCAGGTACATGGACAGTAGAAATGTACAATGATTTTGGTGAATTTGTTGTTGCCACATAATTACAGGTAAATATCGAAAAATGTTTTATCAAAAGCCATTTTTGTTTTAGTGTTCCAGTACTTGCATTCCTTTCCTAGACATTTTCTAAGCAGTCCAACAGAGTCAAGTTGGCTCATTCTATGTCCAAGCATTGAGCAAGTTTTCCAAGCATTGGAGTCACACAATGGTAGTCAAACGTCTTCTTACTTGCATACCTTATGTTAGACCT
>NC_092871.1:2287579-2295211 GCF_032062135.1 Pyxicephalus adspersus | reverse complement strand
AAAGTGTATCTTCTCCAGCCTTGGAGAGCTGTATTAGATCTGGCCCTATAAGTTAATGATTGTGCATTTTCAATCATATCAGCCATTTATCAATCATTTATGAATTAAAGCCTAAGCTGGCTAAATATTAAAATTGACTCCTAAAGAAAGTCTCACTTGTAACGAGGGAAGGAGAAAAGACTCAGAACAGGAACATCACACGGCCAAGGCCATTTTTAAATCAATGAGGTTATATTTGGGTTAGTGGTGATCTTTACATGCTCCCAGCTGGTGTTTTGGATCTGTCTTTGTAAATGGTAATTGCTAGGGTAGGTACCATTGTTGGGAATGCTGATAAATCCACATAACCTTGTCTATGGACCTTGGAAAAACCTGTGATGGGAGCTCTTTGCTGGGGGAAGTTGCTGGTGTACACATCTGGCAGAGTTGCCACCTGGTTTTGTCAGTGTTGATACAACCCCTTACAAACACCAACTAATGGGTCCCTTGCCCACTATTTACATCAGCAAGTCAACCTCCATCCTCTTCTAGTTGCTAATGTTCACGGCAGTCAACGTTCATTGTTCACTGGTGGTTTTTAGGTGGTACAACCATTGGCAAACTCTAACCAATCAGGATGTTCCCTGCTAATAACCCAAGTAAGGGGCTCCCATCAGAGCATCCAAGGTCCTTCAAAAAAGGACAAACTCCAGTGAACTTTAAAGACTGTTTGTTGTGAACGTAGTGAACAGAACCTAGGAACATCACTGGCATGGGGTAGGAATTGAGATAAGCTTTATAGGACTTTTACTTGTGGCTCCAGTATCCTGTGGTATGATGCAGTCAATATTTTCCTCATCTGAGCAGTAAAAATTGTTTAAATTTAAAAAAAAAAAAAAAAATTCAAACACATTTTACAGCTGGAGTGCGGTCTCAATAATAAAATTGATATTTTCCTGGAATGCGCGTTTCACGTTTCCCTCTTGCAATGAACCCACATGTTTAGAGAGTTCAGCATCACCTCGTTTTAAAACAATGTATTCAGCTCTTCAATTAGACCAGAGTTATCTTTTCAGTTTGGTCTATTTTGGTATGAGTGATGTTCCCGATGCATTTTAATATTTCCTGTCACCGCAGCTCATAGATCTTCGGAAAAAGATGCCTTTCAATTTTAAACAAACCCCGAGGAATTGATTCGGCTCCGAACGATCTGTCTTCCTTTGAGCAAGATGGAGCAATCTGAGCCTTGTGAAGTTTTCCCTTAATTAGGTTTTAGGGAAAAACAAACAAACTTGTAGCTTAGGAACCCCTGAAAGCGCCATCTTTGTAATAATAAAATGGAATTTAGCGCCTGTTTATGCTTTTACAAATTTGCTGACAAAACCCATACAAGTCAGGCTTTCACCTGAACAAAACGGAATTAAGAGATGAGATTTTATTTATGTCTTCTGAATTGCTGTAACAAATTGATGGGAACATTCAAAGTGCTGGATGGAAAGTAATTCTACGCAGGTGTGAGGAATGAAGAACACTCGTCTGTTTTCCAACACAAAAGAACCTGTCGGGAAAATCATATGTTTATGGTGGCACAATTGCCTGTGGTTGCCATTATAAAAGTGCCATTATTAAAAAACTGCAATCAATAGTGTTCCCCAGATACCTCAGTGCCCCAAACAATAACACCTAAAGTGGAACTCCCACTTTGAATTGTAGCGACTCAGGCAAGTGGGTATTTCAGAAAGGGACAGGCATTGTCCCTTCTAAAAAAAACACGGCTTACCTGCCTGATCGTCCCGGGAATATGTAAATGAGCGACATCAGTTTTGGTTGATAAGAAAATCTGACATTCCTGGCGTCCCTTAAGTGTGTCGGGGATGGATGTACTCCAGCGTGCCTATCAATATGGCCAAAGATCATTTCTGGTCATAAAAACAAGATGGCGGTGCTCAGAAAAGGAAGAGTGGATAGGTAAGTGGCGCAAGGTTTCATTCCGCTTTTACCCTAAACCAGAACCTATACCTAAAAGATAACTCTTAAAATGAGCATCCAAATGCAAAAAAAGAGATTATATTTACTTTTCCCTGCTATTTACACAGATTTTCATCCATTTGCAAAGCAAAGATTGCAGAGGAATCTTCTATATCTACCCTGTGTCCTGCAGTGTTAGATCTATTGTCCCTCACCTTGGTCAGTGCTGAGGTCTGTCCATCTGCTACCTGTACACCTCTCCTTTGTCTTATAGTAACATACAACATGGCCAGAAGAACCACAGAGTATTGCAGCCAAAATGGAATCCAACAGTCACTGAAGCATTGGATTCTAAAGATTCTGAAAAACAAAGCAGTTTGTAAAGTGGATGATGGAAGAAAAAATATATACTCCCTTCCTTGCTGGAGGAAATTTGTGCATCATTTATTCCAGACACAGAGTATATCATTCTTTCTCTAAAAATAAAACACCCCAATAACTTTAATAAATAATTTAATAAATTGCACCAGACCAGTCGAGTCTTAAATTATTATACTGCATCTTACAAATTAAGATAGCTGAGGACTGACCCCATCCACATGATAACATTTCTTTATTATCCAATCACATACTGGGGCTGACCAAGGTACCCCCATTTATCTTAGTTACAAATCAAGTATTTATTATATTGCACAATACACAAAAATATGGTTGACAGAAGGGTAGAACTGAGGGCTGACCTCATCCACGTGCTAACATTCCCTTTCTAATCAAATGCAGGATAAAGCTGTAATGTTTATTTGTCATCGACATCTACATTATAAAAGCTGTACAAAAGTATCCAAAGCACAGGCTTAGGCTAGTCAAAAAATATTCATAATTTGAATTTTGTGTGAACTTTACGGGTTAAAAATGGAGGGATTTGGAATTACATGTGGAATCCAGACTGCCGTGTCAAGGCACCTCCGAATTCCCATAATGGCACAGATATAAAGCAATGCACGTGCTTCCTGCCTGGCACCAAACAGAACACATCAGCTTTTACCTCATTTATATATAATATCTGGTTGGTTGTTTCTTGGAGTATCCTGCACTCTCATCCCATGATTAGTAGTGTCCAGAGAGTTAAGTTTGTGATATCTATTTATATTGAGTTGCCTTGGATTTCCAGCTTCAAGACCTCTTGATAAAACAGTATTAGCTGAAAAGGAATGTTGAGACACTAACTAGATATTGATATTCCAAATACCTGTTTTTAGGATATTTGCACCTTTACACAAGAAAAGAAAGCCCTGGAAACAATCAAGTCCCAACTGTTCTTCCATTATGGCAATACTATTATTTTTGGACGATGCTTTTTGGATACAAGTATATTGTTTAAAGAGTTGTGATAAAAAAAATATTGGATTTTATTATTAAATAATACTAATTGTCAAAATATTAATGTTAATGTTAATTAATTTGAATATTAATATTAATGTTCTTAAAACAATCAACAAGTTAAACAAGTTAATTTGTTTGAAAACTCCAAATATTAGCAATGCACAACGACAGAGAAGGTTCCTCTGGAGGCAGAACCTTATCGTTAGAAGCTCGGACATTACCTATACACCATAGTAAGATTTCCAGCATTAGTCTGTGCCAAATTCAATTAAACAACAATGACATACACTCAGGTATATTCAGATTAACAGGAAAGAAAGGTCAGCATACAGGACACATGCAAACATGGCACAAAGGGCCCCTATAGGAATGACATTGGAATTTGCTGCAACTTGAGTGCATGGCAAACTTTAGGAGTAAACAGACAAGTAAAAGGGATTCCTATGATAATAATTATCCCAAGGCCAGTTGATTACAAGGCCAAAGTCTTTGTGAATGGTGGCTGTCCCCAACCAACACTATTCAACTGGAATGCTGCCAGCCATGGACCACGTAGCTGCCCCATAGTCAAGGTTTAGAATGTAAATAGCGGCCAGAATTTCCATTGCCTTGTGGATGTTAGGGGCAGCATTGGAAACCCAGCGTTGAGGTCCAATAATAACTGACCTGGGTTCTGTTATGTTTTGTGCCGCAGCTAGTTGTATCCACAAGATACAGAAGCTTATAGAAGGTTTCAGACTGGTAGGTATAATCCAAAATCCCTGAACTTTATTGAGAAACTGTGCTGAATGCTGAATGTGTGTTTAATTTTTAAAGTGTAACTCCATGATGAAGCAGTGCATGGTTCCTTGGTTCGCTGTTCTGTGTTGCATCTTATGTTATGTTTGTGTGAGCAGAATCCATGTCTCTTTGTGGGTTCTGGCCCAGTTCTGAGACTCTGCAGCTTTGGAGTAAACCGTTTTTAAATATTAATCTGAAGTTTAAGTTTGATTTTTTTCTGGGCTATCATATTACAAATTGTTTGTCGGAGGGAAGAAGTTTGTTAACCACCAATAGGATGGAAGGTGAAGTTTTTTCTTTGAGAAAAATCAATAGCTTCTAGGATTGATTTACCAGACTACACCCGGGGATAAGCAAGTGTGTCTGGGTTCTGTTCAGGAAAGGTTCAGCTTATTCTGTTTAAATGAGCAAATACTACCAAAGTCTACGGGAGCCAAAACCTTGTAGTAATTAGCAAAAAAAAAAATAGGCACTGCTATGAGGGGCAAATACAAACACAAAAAGACCACAGGACAAGGGAGGATGTTTACATGCTTGGAGGACAATATTGTAAATACAGAAACTTAATACATTGGATTTGTTAGTTAGAAATAGGAGGGCAACAAGCATACATCAAACCCCTCTCCCCTTCCAAATTAGAGTCCTCTCCTTTAAATCAAAGTTCACCATTTTACTTTAGAGTCCCTTTTTTTATCTGGCTCTCTCCTTTATATCAAAGTCCCCCCTTCACGTCAGGATTGGCCTTTCAGATCAGAGTCCCCCTTTACATTAAAATCCTACATTGACATCAGAGTCCTATATTTACATCATTTAGCATGGATCCTAGGAAGTTCACCTATGAGTGTAATTTTCATGGCTGCCCATAGTTGTAAATGTGGAGATGAGATTTTGTACTTCTGTTGTCCGTTGCCTGGCTCTAAAAAGAAATCCAATGCCAAGCCAGCAGGAGAAAGAAAATATAGCAGGAGAACCGCTCTACCATCTCTGTGTACAACACAAAGCAGCCAAATGGTAGTCATTAGGAGGAGCGCTATAGGCCCTTTGTTTTAAGACTTCTGCAACCCTGATCCAGCACCTCTGCAGAAACTCCAATTTGTGAGCAGAAGCGTTCACTAGGAGCTTGGATACTAATTTTGGAAAGACACAGAAATTTAGGCTTAGATAATGAGTTAGGTCAGAAATAATGGTAGCTATAAATGGAATTTGGTAAATTTTAGGATGGAGAAATAATCCTGCATTGGTCAGACCTCACCTGGAATATGCAGTCCAGGAAGAGAACATTGTGGGATTGGAGAGAGTGCAGAGAAGGGCAACTAAACTAATAAACGGAATGGAGGAGCTCCGCTATGAGGAGAGATTAGCTGAACTAAATCTATTCTCCCTTGAGAAGAGACGTATAAGGGGGGATATGATCACCCTGTATAAATATATAAATGGTCCATATGGACTTTGCTTCCAATTATTCACTGTAGAACATTACAATAGACAAAGGAGGGCTCCTTGCGTTCAGATAAGGAAGGGATTCTTCACTGTAAGGTGTGAAAATGTGGAATCGGCTCCCTCAGGAAGGAGTTTCAGCAAATATTTTATATTGCTTTAGGAAAAAGCTGGATGATTTCTAGAAGCACAGAATATAACTGTAGATTAAAGCTTTAAAGTAAAGATAACAGACCGTTGATCTAGGGAACATCCGATTGCCTCATGGGATCAGGAAGGAATTTTTCCCCTGTTGCAGCAAATTGAACCAGGGTTTATATGTTTTTTTTGCCTTCCTCTGGATCAACTATGTCCATGGGGTTTTAACTGGGATATGTTTATTTCCTAATGGTTAAACTTGATGGGCTTATGTCTTTTTTGCAAATTAACTACGTAACTATATACTCTGGATTTTCAAAGTATTAAACAAACTATCCACAAAACGATTGCACTATCACCCATTCCAACTTTACAAACATTTTAAATCCCCCTCGTCCCACACACTTATACATTTTTTTAAGTAATAGTTGTGCAGGAGCATTGCCTGTCTCCAGACACCTCTGTTCATATAAATGAGGCTTTAGACAAGTCTTATCAAGTGAGTTTAGATTACTCTGAGATAACATACAAATTGCATCTCAAAAAAACACATTAGAATTCTGTATGAGCTGCAGAACTGAAGTATTTCTGTAAACACTTTGGGTCCCCCGCAGTGCTGGATCGATGCGGATCTATGGATAGCATGTCCTGCGACAGCGCAGAAAGTGAGTCACCTCTTGCACTTAAACGCTCCCATGCAGTCCTGCTGAGAGCCAATGCTTACCTGCCTGATTGCTGTCTTCTGGTGCATCTCGGCATCTCTTGGAGCTACCAGGACCAAATGAACTCCTGTGCACTTGGGTGGGAGTTATTTCATTTCACCCGGCCAAAAAAAATGGCCAAAGATCTAAACCAGGAAGAGAAGGAAGAAGAACATGCCCAGGAAGGAATGAGGACAGGTATACATTTAATAAATGAACATACAACAAATTGTGAACATACAATAAATTGCAATGAGACAGGTAAGGTTATTTTATCTCTTCCGCAATAAAGGATCAGCTTGGGTTCAACTTTTTTTTTTCTTGAGTTCAGTTCTGCTTTAAAAGGAAAATATAAATTGTTGTTGATATGCTTTCAGTTCAGTAGAACCTTGATATAAATGTCTGCAGACTTTGGTGGCACAATATTCCTGAGCTGCTATTGGAGGCTCCACAGGCCAAGCAGTTCAAATATTGCTGTGCATTAGCAGCCAGGCCTTTTTCGCCATTATCGATAGGAAAAGTTAGACCCCTTCCCAGATTAATTTGCAGCATATAGGTCAGCGCCCATGAGTAGGAGATCAAATGGATTAGCGTCCTGTTGTTTAGCTGAGTGTGACACAATTATAGAGATATGGCGGTCACTCCCCGCCGTTCGCTGCTGTTATATAAAACTGTTAATGTAGAGGCAATGTGCTGCGATCAATAACTCCCCCATGACTCAGAGAAACATAAAGGTCTAGAAATGTTTCATAAGGAAAGTCCGGTCTGCTGTGCCAGAGATCTGGACGGATGAAGCGTTAGATCATTTTATTTTCCCTATGTCAGGTCAGTGTGAATGACGGATGGTCCTGGAGAAGATTGATATGGAAAAAGGAATATGATGGCAGGCTGAAACTTTCTGTAAGGAGACACAATTTGGGGTCATTGCACCCTCACACCATCACTCTGTCCAGTATAGAACCTCCGTACATGCTGGGGATGGGATATCAGTCCAGGGTGGGAGCGGACATTGGGATCATTCAGTATGGATCATATATGGATTACATATAGAACAGAACAATGGAAGAAGGAGCGTCAGTGACAAGTCTTTCCTGATTTGATAACCTTTTTTTTTTACAAGTCATGTATAATTGTTTATCGTCCATGTAGAGAATCTGCATGCAATTCTTATGCTTATAAATATGACATATTTACATATATATTTCACCAAGTATTTTCAGCCAGAAGCTGTCAGTATAACACCACT
>NC_092871.1:2282462-2286386 GCF_032062135.1 Pyxicephalus adspersus | reverse complement strand
CTCACCTTTCACCAGTAACCTGCACCAGAAAATAATTGTCTAACGGCACCTGTCAATTATTTCTCAGCTGATAGAACGGCTGCCCTTTCCTCTCTCTCCTGGCTTTATGTAGTAGTTGAGCTGTAGCAGCATTATTAGTAAGGCGCATGGGTCATGCCGCCATGTCCTGAAGGCAGGTGTCGCAAAATGTTCACTCGCAGCTCTGCAATTTGTCTTTGTGACTGCAACAATATTGGGTGATGTCTGGGATATATACTTACACTCCCGCCTCGTCGCAGTTTATTTTTACATTATACCTTTTATATAACCTTTTACCTTTCCTAACTGTTTTTCTTTTATTCTGTAATTTGGGAAGAAGTCAAACAACAACAGCAACATTTATAATATATTTTTCCTTTCTTGGGACCAAAATCTTCGTTCTTAAATACTGACCGCTTCAACCAAAGCTATCGTATAACCATTGGGACCTTACCCAAACTAAATCCAATAACTTACCATGTAAAACTAATAATAAAGCTTGAACTGGCATCTGTAATAGTCTGGAGCTCTGATCCTAAACTGGTATTATTGTGTGGCCTTACACCAGTGTATCTGCACCAGGGCTCCTCCAGAGGTTGCTGGGGGTTCCTTGAGCAGCAGTTTGTACCTCTCAGGTCAGTTTAGGTGACACCAATAATCTTTTTGGGTGACATTCTTCCCAATGGGCAGCTATATAGGATGTATTATTTCTGCTGGCCAGCACATGGTGGATATAGATGTATGTATGTATGTTATTATAGCTGGGGTACTCTGAAGACCTAAAAGTTATTTCAAGGGTTCCCCCATGTTAAAGGTTGAGTACACTTACACTATATGGTCAATTGTTAGTGGACAACTGTATAGGCTTGGTAGACATCCAGTTTCTAAACCATGTGCATTAAAATAGAATTAGTCCCCCATTGCAGTTATAACGGCCTATAAACACAACCTCTTCTTTCTGCAAAAGCTGATCATAAGATTTTGGAGTGTGATTGTGGGAATGTGTGCCAAAAGATCTGAGATACAAGAAGACCTGGTTTACAAATAACATTCTACTTCATCCTAAAGGTGTTCAATAATTCATTATTTTATTAAAAACGGATAAAGTAATCCACAAAATGTAGATTTTGTGGTCCCCATTTGAAATAATTGAGTTTAGGTGTTTCCAGTGAAGGCCCTTCTGTGTTCCAACTTGATTGTACCAATTCAATGTTTCAGTAGCTCAATGTTTCTCCACCAGGGTTCCTCCAGAGGGCGCTAGGGGTTCCTGGGGCAATGTAAGGGTCAGTGTAAGGGACACCAATGATGTTTTTGGCTATCAGTAAAGGTGAAATTCTTCACACTGGCCAGTAATGTAAAATGAATTCTTCCCACTGACCACCACACTAATGTATTGTGAGCTGTGGATATAATTATTGTAGCAGGAGGTCCCCCGTGTTAAAAAGGTTGAGAAACCTTACATTAGCCCATGGAAGGGTCACTTTGTATAATTTTTTTTTATATATATATATTACTAACTGCAAGCTATAAGTTTTTATGCTTAGTTGGTGATGGGTTTCCATTAGCTACCTACAGAAAGGGGATCTTAGTAAAAGGTAATAAATGTATCAAACATGTAAAGATGTGTTGTGTTAATGCATTTGAGAACACAGTGAAACAATACACAATGAAGATGACTACAGTGAAGTACTGCAGATGGCAAGTTCGGTTTAAAGTCAGTATTGAAGAATGAGTTTCCTTTTATTTCGTAACATTCTTGGGGGCCATTTGATTTAATAAATTGCCACAGTTAGGCCTTAGTTTGCCTTCCCCAGTGACTCCAATTCCACACATTTTACCTTCCCCAATGATTCCAATAAAAACTTGTATTAAAATCCTACATTTAGTGCCAACATTTTGGTAAAATTGAAACTTGTGTTTGCTCATCCTGAGTTATTGTTTTAATGTAACATTCTTTCATTTTTCAACTTTTGATGTTGATTTCTAATTACCCAAAAAAGTAATTTAAAATGTATTTAAGCAATTTTCATAATTCATATATTTCACTTTATATCATTGTTGAAACAAGGCCACATACATAACGAAGCCGCTTCTCCATCCCGTTAACTCTTAGAATTTTCTGTGCAGAGTCAATAATCCTGTCAAATCATTTTGCAAATAATTCCCATAAATGATTGATAAGCTGCAGAATCATGAGCTCGGTAATGAGAGGCGCAGTGGACTGTACGCAGGTACTTGACTTATTTTGTTGCTTAATGTGTAATCAATAATGTATAACACACTGGCCCTTTCATCTGCAATGCCCGAAATGTCAGGGACATCATACAATAGCGGCAATTAAAGAGAATACGTCTTTAGAAACTCTGCGGCTACAAACCCCTATGGCTGTGTATAAACCAGCTCCAAATGGTTCACATTTTAATAATTTGTTATACAACTTTTTGGCGAGCGTATATAGCTCAGCCGGTTTCAGGCATAAAGTTTAAAATGTAATAAAAAGTAACTTGAACAGAAATTGGATGTAGCCAAGGAAGTAGAGAACCTTAGTTTGATTTTTAGAAGAATTCTGATGGACTAGAACTTTTTTTATATTATTTCATTGTTGATTTGAGGGACAGGAAGTGAGGGAAAATCTCCACAGATGGAAAATAAAAAAAGGGACTGAGTATGCAAGATACAAACCGCTTATCCATTGTAAGCTCTTCGGGACAGGGTCCTCTCCTCCTCCTGTGTCACTGTCTGTATCTGTCTGTCATTTGCACCCCCTATTTGATGTACAGAGCTGTGTAATATGTTGGCGCTATATAAATACTGTTTAATAATAATTATAACAATATCCAGGATCTGGGGCAAACATATAAATTCCCTCAGAATTCAGCAATTTTATCAGCATGGTTCCAACTCACCTTCCCAACACTTTCTTCTGTTTCCCAGAGATATACACCCAACAGACTTTTCAACTCTGCCCCAGCCATTACAAAGCTAAAATGAATATTTTGGCTCCAGTTGACCTTTAGAGCCCATTTATTTATCATCTACATATAGCTTTATAAGCAGTTCGATGAATATGGAAAAGATAAAATGTAGAAAAAAAATCAGACCCGTTACTTAACCAAGAATTTCTTCTCTTCCAGGCAGGTACGAGAATTTTCCCAGACTGCTTGGAAGACGAACTTCTTCCAGATTTATCTGGCTTTGTAAAGCAGCTAAAAGTCCATTCACAACCTTGGTCACTCTAAAAGAGGACGTAATGCTCAGCCTATAAATAGCAATTTTACAGTGGCCCTCCTTTCCTAGGGTAGATCAGTGCCCTTTGGACAGTGTAGTCATTGCTTTAGGGTCATGCGGCACTATTCTATAGGACAGTCCAATCCTTAATGCAGCTAATGCATCACAAGGCTGCAAAGGTTACGTCTTCAAACTTTTGTACTCAAATACTGAAAGGTAGAATAAATGGCATTGCGGAATAAAAGCCGAGGCTGCAGTAATTGTTACTGTATATCTCTGGCCGGACAGCCTTGTCAAAAAGTAGGAACTGCACAAGTTATATTGTTGCTTTTTCTTTATTTTATGATATCGTTTTTTGGGAATCTTTGGTAAAACTGAACTCCAGGCAGATAAAAAAGACAAAGATTACTGGAGCTCTGTGTTCACATAATACTCCATAAAAAGTGGAATCAAACTGTCTACCTCTTGCTCCATTTGGTGGTTCCAACTACTTTGCCAGGTCCTCCCAGTCCATTCCTTACCTATCTCGACTATCCCACTGGTGTCTGAACTGCCATGATGGCTCCTTACCGACATCTACCAGGGACCGCCAAGATGCATTTCAGGGATTCTCCCAACCCGGTGTCTATATTCACCCAGGCTGGAATGCCTATTTCCTTATGGTTCCCCCCCTAGCAG
>NC_092871.1:2280665-2281437 GCF_032062135.1 Pyxicephalus adspersus | reverse complement strand
ATGTGTTGCCAAGGACATTTGTATGAATGTGAGTGAATTTGTGTGATTGCATTATCCCCTTGCTATTATAACAAGACAATAGTACCAGGGTCAGCGTTTTGGGAGTCTCAAGTGTCAGTGTATCATTGTGCGTCATTAATTGGGGATCGCCAAGAGTAAGTGTTTTAATATTTATTATCTGGGACCCCAAATATCTGCGTATCATTGTTCACAAATTTCATTAAATTATTGTTATTGCACCCCCAAGTATCATATTATTATTTTTATTGATCTTATAACATTATGTAAACTAGAAGCAGTCTTCCACACTTCTATATTTTCGTTGTAAACCAGTCAGGCAGGAGGAGAAGTAATTGTTCATGTCTGAGAGTGTCATGTGACTAGAAAAAATGTATCGGAAAGGAAGGGAACAATGTAGAAAAGTGATGTCATTTGTTTAATGAGTTAAAAAAGTGTGGAAACTTTTTGAAGAACCCCCGTATTACCATTTTATGAGGTCTTATTATAAAGAAGTGAATCTTACGTTTACCGAAAAACTACCTGGTTGAGAAATTTTCCAGCTTTATGTGTTTGAATAGAACAGATTGGTCCTCCAATCAGGAATGTTTTAGTGAATTTTGATTAATATATAGACCCTTTCAAATTAAAGATATTAATTGGTTACTTAGTTAGGATGTAAATAGGTAAATAGATTTACCTAACATATCCCAGATATAAAACCCTATAGACATAGTTGATCCAAAGGAAGGCAAAAAAAAACCCTATAAACCCC
>NC_092871.1:2273289-2277532 GCF_032062135.1 Pyxicephalus adspersus | reverse complement strand
TACAGCACTACGGTATATGTCAGAGCTATAAATATACAATATTGAGGTATGACCATGTGAATGGAGATGGATTAGAGGGTATGCTTCTCTAATGCAAAATTTGATGGGGGGTTTATTTAAGGTTTTATGTACAGCATCATGGAATATGACAGAGCTATACAAATCAAAGATCTCTGGAGTTCATAGTAGCACTTTGACACTTTCTGTTGGCAGGTATTCGACGCATAACATATTTCAGAACTGAACCAGAACAGGGAAAGGCTGGAAAATATAGAATAATTGCCCCCATAAGAACGTCCGGTTACAGCTGTCCATTTCGAAATGTTCTGGAGATCCACCATTTCACTGAAATGCCTTTCCATTAAAATTCTGCGGAGAGGAAAGAGGTAATTTAGGAAGGTGATATTCCCTGCATATTATGAGCCCCAGCATAAATATGAATCAGGAATATTTACTGCTAACAGATGCTGCAGTCAAAAAGCAATTAATGCAAAAAATGGACCCAGGCCTGCGTTTCTGTACCTCAGCAGAAAGCGCCTTCCAAGGGAACACAAAGGCTGCCGCTAATTGAAACAAACTGCCTTGTTTTCGGCAAAGTGAGGATTTGTCAGGTGTTACTTGTTAACAACAAACATAAAATTCCCTCTGATTACAACAAACTCATCAACGTTTCCCCTTCCTATAACATGGAGCTGAAAGAGCAATGCGGCGAAACGGGCACCAGTTGCAGTATTATTGGGGCCATCTCTGTCACTTATCTGGCTCGCTGGTATGTGATGATGTTCAGACTTTAGATGGCGGCTGAAATTGGTGTTTTTTATACTTTTGTGTTATTATTACTTTATTGAGTATCAGCTGTGATATAATGTTCAGTTTGCAAATCACAATACATATCATACAACCCTACATTACATATTGCACAGAACACATGACCGAAAGCAAACAAAATATTCAACATATACATAGGTATATATATCCTCATGCCAACCATATATATTTGGTTGCACCCAGGACTTGGTGCACAAGAGATGGCATCTGGGGATGGGCTGGCAGATTAAGCAGTACAAGCACTACAAGGCAAATCCGGAGTATAAGCCAAGGTCATACACAGGCAATTAGTCCCCCGAATGAGGTGCAGAGGGAATATTGAACAAACAAGTCAAGGTCACAGAGTTCGGTCCAGGCGGCATATAATCGATAGGTCAGGAACAGGCAATGGTAAGCACCAGTAAATAACCCAAGAATCTCTCCAGCACAGATTGGCCCAGCTAAATGCTACAACAGGCACTGGAATCTGAGAGCAGAGAGGCTATAAGGATCCAGCAGCCAATAGCAGCATGGCATTGATCAGGAACCATTCTGCTAATCAGCTGCAGCAAAACTCCAAATCCCCTTCAGTTGTGCAGTCTTATTCCAAGGGGTGCCAAGAGAGAAAACACAGCTAAAGGGAAACAAGGATGCTGCAAGCTGCAGGGCACTAAATCCTAGAAGTCCTCCGCTGCTGTAAGAGCCACCGCCAGAGGGAATAAGCCGGGCGTGCTCTGCTGTAGTGGGACACTGCTTGGGATTGTCGGCCAGAAGATCATCTCTAACACACATGGTTAGCTGCTTCCAGACGCACTGAAAACTATTACTATGTACCCAAGAGTGTCAAACTAGAGCATGGGTAAACACATTTGCATGTGGTTGCTGTGCTGTGCTCCTGAAGACGAAGCAACTACGTGGCCAGAAGGGACTTTCCACTTTTTGGGATTATGCTATGATCCACTGCAACCACATGTAAACATGCACAAAAGGATTTCCTGCCACTCCAATTTATTTGAACAGGAGTGGTTGGGACCATGGTTGAGTGTGCCGCAGAATGTTATAGTCAAATGCAGACCCTAAAGATCCATAGTCCCCTCCTATTATGCGTTACTTCCCCCACCTCCTAGATTGTAAGCTCTTCAGGGCAGGGTCCTCTACTCCTGTGTCACTGTCTGTATGTGTCTTTTATTGCAACCTTTATTTAATGTACAGCGCTGCGTAATGTGTTGGTGCTATATAAATCCTGTTTATTAATATTATTAATAATAATAATAATAATAATATTAGTCACCTTTGTTCTGGTCATCAGGTTTACAATGGTCAATATTTGCGTATTGTTCTTTAGATGTAAGGGCCACAGAACATCCCTGGGGTATTGGAGCAGTAACGGACTGAATTGCAAGATTAGCATCTTCGGTCACTTTTAGCTGCTGTCTCGCCCATTGCAAAGATTTTAATTTTTTCGGTTAACTTTACTTTAAAGCTTTAATCCCCAGTTACATTCAAATGTAAGGAGAGCCCCCCTTGTCCTTTGTAATGATTTTTAAATTTGGGAAGGGAGTTTTCTATATTTGTACAGGGTCATATCATGATAAATGTGTTGAGTTACCCACGTGGCTAAATATTCTAAATAAGTTCCTGATACTCTTTAGAACTAAAGAAAACACTTGGATGAGAGAAGAACGTCTTTGACATTGCAGAACAAGTCTAGATGGGTCATGTGAGGAACATCAAGCCAACCACAACCTGGACAAATTTGGGTGGATGAATTTTCAAGCTCTAAGTGCTATAACCTTGAATAACTAAAGGTGCGTACACACTTCCAATTTTTATCGTTCCAATCGAATGACGAACGATCGATTGGGCAAAAAATCGTTCGTAAAAAAGTAACCAACGACGCCGATGAACGAGGAAACTCGTTGGAAACGAACGACCATATCTCAGGAGACTCTCAGCTGCTCCTTCTGTGTATGCCCAAGCCTCGTGGGCATGCGCAGAAGGAACCCTTTTACCAAAAGGGAAAGAAATTGCTGATCTCAAGCATGCATGTAGGAAGAACAACCCAGATAATCAGAGAGAAAATGGAGGCAGCGCGACGGCTCGAAGACAGATGCCAGGATGACGCAGGATCTGATGGAAGAAACTTCCGGACGGATCGACTGCTCTGCGGGATTGAAGGTAAATTTTTTTTTTTATATGTTTTGGGGTTATTTCCTCTTTAACCTTTGCCTTGACACATTCACCATAGTGCCATAAGGTCTAGTTGTGACTGGAAAGTATAATTGGAATCACGATAATTGGGTGAATGTGTCTGGGTTACCTGTGTGGCTTTTTATTCTGAATAAGTTCCCGATACTCATTAGAACTGAAGAATCTCCTTGGATGTGTGGTGAACGTCTTTCACATTGCAGAACAAGTACAGGTGATGAGATCCAAGCCAACCATGACCTGGCTATTTGAGAACCTTCACAATCATTTGTTGTTGATACAAATATGTTCATTATGTAAAAGCCAAGAAATCTGCCATCTCTCCATGTTATGTCTGTTTTTGCTTTTTGAGAACATTATATGTGCATTATATATGATCGAAGGGGAACTCATCACTCCATAAAACCAGAAGGAAAATCATTTCCCCCCGCTCAGACCCCGGAGCAATGTTGCGTAAGAAGAAATTGTTGGGGACGATGCGTCTCTTCTAACAAATCTATGATATGAATGTTTATCATTATTTCCATTTATTGCCTCCATACCTAGAGGCCAATTGCCTTTGCCGAGGGTCAGCGCTTCTTTAATTGTAACTCTTCCTTTCCTTTCATTTTGGAAATGGATAGAAGGGCCGATAACATGTTGAATTCTTTTTTTAAACATAACAAAGAATTTCACAGCCCGCGCGAACTGCTGATGACGACGCTTCTTTTGAAGAATTGTTGAATGTTTATTCATTAAACTATGATGTTTGTTGATGGCCATTTTCAATCAGAAAGCCATTTTACTTCAATCAATAACCCGTTTTCACAGTATGACATTTAGAGGCAAAAGACGTCTCTTGTATTTCTCCAGAGTAAAAATGTTTCAAAGCCAAAGATATTTTTCGTTTATTTTTTCTGCAGAAAATTTCAAATTGATATTTACTAAAGAGGAATGTAGTAACTTATCAAGGTTTGCTCCACTGGAGAAAAGTTTTAAGGTGAAAAGAACCGTGTAACTCTATAATAATTATTACATCATGTATTTCTTCTCTTTAATAGCAGAAGTGTATTTTTCAAATTTGATTTGGTATCAAACTTTTGCCAGCCCTGTAGAGAACAATTGGGAGAGTACCGTATTTTTCGCCGTATAAGACGCTCCGGAATATAGGACGCACCCAATTTTAAAGGAGGAAAATCTAGAAAAAAAAGATTCTGAAAGATTATTTCCCTTCTGATCACTCATGTGC
>NC_092871.1:2257548-2271637 GCF_032062135.1 Pyxicephalus adspersus | reverse complement strand
GTGGCTAATTATTAAGCTTGATTCAGCTAATTTCAAGACGGATTTCCTAAAGAAATAGAGGCTGTGAATTTTCTTTGAGTTTAGTAAATCAGCTTTAAATATGTTTGCTTGTTATTCTATGTGACCATGGCTTTACCTTTTTGCTAGCATTACTTTAATAAATCAACCCCACCGTGTATAACAAGTGACAGCTAACTGACCATCTCCCTGCGCTGCCTCTATATTTATATATTTGTACCCACTTGGCTTAGAAGCATCGATTTCTTCTGTATATAAGACGTTTATGCTATGAAAACTTCAGAATTCCATCCGGTAATTGGTGTAAATATGTTTGTTTCGCTTGAATTGTTTTCCTGGAACTTGTTATTCATCAGGTGCTTCTAAATGCTTTTCTGTTCTTTATATAATCCATAAATGTAAAGAAAAGAATAAATAAATGTAACACTTTGTTTCTTCATTTGTTGCTTTATACGCTATATTTGCTTATGTACATAAAAATAAGAAAAAAGCTCAGTCATAGGAATTGTGGTTTATGATGTCGGTGATCACTGACTTGGTGTCATTATTTTCGGTTAACAGAAACATTCTGATAACAATCACATGATGATCGCTTGTGTAAAGATGTCATAAACGTAAAGTTGGCACTGACCAAAGTATTGATCACCAAATGTGCAAAATTACATTGCCATTTTTTTAGTATTGCATAAAGCCAAGACGGATTTGGAACTCCTTGGGCTCAGCTGCGGAGACCTTCACTTACTGTCCCAATGATAATATTTGTATCAAAGAGGAAGTGAGAATAAAGCCCCATACAGACCTCAATGTTTGTGATCAATTCCATTGACAGGGGAACAAATGAGTTCTGTACATACACTGCTGGTCTGTATTATAGAAAAGGGAAGGGAAAGGATGAAGAGGTGGCACCCCACTGCACTCTCCCTCAGGGGAAAGTAAAGCGGTCATCCTTTCCAGGTCGTTCATCCAGCCATTAGGGCAGAATATTGAACAACGTCAGGGGAATGCTGTACACATGCTAGATTGAGACAAATATGATTCATCGTCTTCTGTGACATTTAGCATGTGTACATAGCTTAAATCTCTAGGCAATCATTTAGGTCTATGTAGTAATAATAATAGTGTGTGACTGTGGGGGGACATTAGAGTGTCAGCTGGGGGACATTAGAGTGTCAGCTCCTCTGTACAAAGACTGATGGGGCTAGCTCAGTGTTTTCTGTACAGCGCTGTGGTATATGTCAGCTTGTGCCAGGTCTAAATTTAAAGTCCTAAGCTTTCATATCTGGTCATACACTTGGAAAACTTCTTGGATTCTGAATGGTATTTTCACTGATCTAAGCATTCATACTAGTACAGTTTTGGATTTTCCTGGAGTCATTAGGTCATTTGTGCAGCAGTTTAAATTTCTATAAGATTACCTTAGTGTATGTCCAGCATGTGAGCCGCCTACCCACCAGACAATCATAGGATAAAGACAAACAGTTTTCCTTTATTTCCAGGTATCACTATATAAAATGTTAATGCATGAAAATGTGAACAGCAATATTTGTACTTGTGTGTTACCTGAACACGCTGCAATATCACTCGGGCTGATTATTTTTCAGACATTATTTAGTAACAATCTCAGATGATAATTGTCTATTGAAATTTGCTGTTAACGACGGCAATTTCCGCGGTTATATACTGTATGCTGGCCTTCTGGTTGGGCAGTTTTGTAATTTTTTGGACGGAGTTGTGCTTTTGGAAAGGCAGTTGGAGAATGCCTTCAGGAATAATATTAGCGATCATTCTTTATCAGAATGTTTCTGTTAACCAAATGGAGCCATCTGCACAGCGATTCCGAGTCAAAATCTTTCTCTACTGCCTTTTTACGAGGGGACGCTCGTGCTGTGCCGCCGTGGCTTCGACGTTCTAAATTCCGGCCCTGGCTGGAGATTTGGGGACTTTATCATTTATCCCATAAACTGTCAAAGGATTATGCGTAAATATAAACAGAAGGCCGAGTTATTACCATGCACGATAGATGATTTTTTTATTATTATTTAGCTGGCATAATAAGAAAAAGTAGCCGAAAAATGCGTGCCGACAGCTTGTATTTCTTGTCGGAAAGTTTTCCCGAAGCTTGGAAGATGACGGATGTTTGTGTACAAAACCATCATTTCAGACCTCAGATAAGGAAGTGCAGCATTTTGTAATCCTCTGCCTATAACTCCCAATTCCCCCAACTAAACTTTTATGGTGCCATCTGTCTTTCTAAGCTTCATCTTAAAAAGAAAAGAATATACCGTTGCCGATTGTAAATTGTGCGATAGTTTGGAAATGGAAAGAATCAAACGTACCATCAGCCCCTTAGGTAGGTGAAGTTGAGACTCAGGCAAACAGTAAAGTACATAGAGTATATGAGAAATGTTTTACTTAGCAAGGGATTTGTCTTTTTGTGCAGCCAGTCTTGGGATTTGCACAACTTTGCCAGATATCAGATTTAGGCCAGTGATCTGACTTTACTGTACATAGGGGGTGGTGAGCTTCAGCCATATTCAGCAGGTTTGCACAGCTTACATTATGGCACAGACTTACCTGTGTAAAGGTGCCCTGCAAAAATAACAGGTTCGGGATCCTGTAACTGCCGCATCCCAGGAAGTTGCCATCTTCACTGCCAAGTCCACAAGAGACTGCCAGGTTCACGGTGATCTTCTTTGGCCATTGTATGTAACTCCTGCATTGTCCTTAGCAGCTGGCTGTCTAGGTGACAGTTCCCCATACAGATCGAAGCTTTGTATGGTACATATGCAAAGTAGAGCTAAATCAAAAAGTTACCAGCAGCCACAGTCAGTTTTTTTATTATATTTTTTTTTCAGTTGAAGTCTGCATTGAATAATACAACTTGGTCTTCTCATTGATGCCAAACTCTGAATTGACAGATAAATAGCAGCAGAATACTGACGAGTCATTCCTCTGCTCTCTTCTCCTTTCTATCATGTATTTTTTGTACTTTTTCCAGAGAGAGAGAAAGAAAATCAGCTCACTTACCTGTGATCATCTTATGGCAACCAACCAAACAGCTCACAGATCTTTCAGGTGTACCATTCTGGCAGGTACAGCAGCTCCTATATGATAGAGATTATGAATTCTGCACCTGCTAAAATAGTGCAGTTGGAAGGTGCGTCCTCTAGTGGCCAAGAGGTCCTAGGCAACGGTTTGGGTCTATTCAGTTATCCCTCCTTATCTAACTGAGAACATAAAAGACTTCAAACTTTGAGGCAGGGGTCGGCAAACTTTTTAGACTACTAGGCCATTTCAGGAGGTCAAGAAGGCACGCTAGGCCAGAAGAAACAAGATGTCCAAGGAATAGTTTTTTATAACCGCGACTGCAAGACAGCAGCCTCAGTCTTCCACTCATCCGCGGTGTGGTCTCTGTATGTGTGCTTGTGTTTGGCATCAAAATGCCCCTTGAGATTCGACCACTTGAAAGTGCGATTGGTGTCGTTGCACACTAAACACAGGGCTTTGTTGCTGCGTTGGATGAAGAATAATTCATCGGTCCATTCGGGGTTGAAGACACGACATTCGAGGTCAACCTTCCGGAGACTGGTATCTGCGAGTTGCTTCTGCTCTTTAGGCATAGTAATTGGGGTAACTCGCGATAATGCAACATTTCAATTAGGCCAGATCCAACAATAAATATCTAGGGGGCGTTAGGGGGGACTGGAATACTAAAGGCCGGAGTTTGCCTTAAGGGATAGACTTATCAGCAAGGAGAAGGGAAGGTACACCCTAAAAATCTCTTTGTGTTTCTGCATTCACCAAATCAAATAATAGAAAGCACGGTGGTTCAGGGGTTAGCACTTTGGCGCTTTGCAGTGCTGCATCTGCATGGAGTTTGCAGGTTCTCTGCGTGTCTACGTGGGTTTCCTCTGGGTACCTCCCACGTCCCAAAAACATGCAGTTAGGTTAATTGTCTTCCCCCTAAATTGATCTTAGACTACATTAATGACATATGACTATAGTAGGGACATTAGATTGTGAGCTCTTTTGAGGGACAGTTAGTGACATGACTATAGACTTTGTACAGCGCTGCGTAATATGATGGCGCTATATAAATATTGTGTAATAATAATAGAAAAAAAGGTATTTTATGTTCTTGTAGAAAATGTATTTGGCCTGAAATTAAAAAAAAAAAAAAAAAATATGCAGCTGCCATATCAAAGTTCTGGTAAGCTGGGATCTATTACATTTTGTTGTTTTTGACTTTAGAATCACTTCAAGGAATTTTATAGGAAAATATTTTCCAGCACTAAACTCCAACACAACACAAAGAGTAAACAATAAAATGCGTCTTCGCAAGACAAGCGACACAAATCCTCCGGGTGGCTGATAACTCGGCTATGACCAATAAAAATATTTTGGGCTCAGTTTTTTTTCCGGCTTGATTGAGGAGTTTTCGAGCCATTCAGCAATTCACAGTCGGCGCAGACACAAAAATTGGAGTGCTGCTATTTGGAAGATAACAAAGTCTGAGATTTATGGGAGTAATTACAGAAACATAATATTATGCCTGGGCCTCTTACACCAAAATCCTGTTAAGCTCAAAATTATGCTCAGTGCTGCTGTCCGATATTTGTCAAATTTCTAAGGAATAAAAATCTTCACAATGTTTTGCCGATTGCTGCCAGGGAGACGTTTCATCCTTCTGTGCGACATTAGGAGAGGACACAACCGGAGATGTGTTTATGTGTGAGGGATTAAAGAAGAATTCTGCTGATACCAAGCAATGGAAACCTGATGTCCAATAGTTCCAAAGGCCAAATGGGGACATTGCAGGGAGAGGTGAGGAACCATTATGACTTCTTCCTCTGTGATCCTCCCCAAAACAATCTCAAAACTGCCCTGCAAAACCTAGATTTCCTGCTGCCCATAATGCTGATCTCTGCTCCATTCAGGAGGAATGGTCCACCAAAGTCTACTGGGAGACCCACACAGTCCCCCGCTCCCCTTTTATTGGTTTGATCCACTTCAGAAAAGTCTTGCACTTACTAAAGCATTCAGCTCATGAATGGTAATAACTTTCTCCTCAATATTCACAGGTGCGTAGTGGTTGAAATTAAGCACAAGGATCATTCCCAGAAGTCTTGAGATCTGAGGATACTTTTTGGTTTCAATTACAATTTTCATTGCATGACGAAAAAAGTCTCCAAACCCGAGGGGACAGCCTTATGATCTGGGGTGCCCGTGGGGCAGTTTTATGATCTGGGGTGCCTGTTGGGCAGTTTTTTGATCTGGGGTGCCTGTGGGACAGTTTTATGATCTGGGGTGTCTGTGGGGGAGTGTTATTATGTAATCACAAAATGAGGTCAGCTGACTCCCTGAACATACTGATTGTTTTATCCCTAAAGAAAAACCTCCTAAAACATTTTATTGGGGTCTAATGGGAATTTAAGGTCATTTAGGCCAATTAAATTGGTGAACAGTAGACTGAATCCCCCCCCCCCCCCCCCCCCCCCCCCCCCCCCCACACACAAACACACACAAACACAGTAGTAACTAATCCATCTAATGGAAGGTCAGTCAGCCACAGTTTGAGGAACCTTTATTAACCTATGGAGGAACCTCGAGTTTCCATAAAACTTTTGCTGACAACGTGTTACCACTCTGCCGGCAGATCGTTATTCCAGCAGCTTGCAGCATCCTCGGTCTCTCTTTAGCTGTGCAGAGTTATATCTTTCTTAGCATCCCCTGCACTTACTCTAAGGCTGTGCACAGCAGACAGGTATTTCGCAGCCAATGAGCAGGCTAGTTCCTGGTTCCAATTTTGTCCTGCTATTGGCTGCTAGTCCTATTTAAACCTCCCTTGTTTCGGTCTCAGATTTCTGGATCTTCAGCTTGCTACCTGAGACTAAGCCCAGTCATACTCTGCTATATGGAGCCGTTTTGGATACCTGACCTCAGTCTTTATCTTGGACCATCCAAGCATTATTCCTCAAATGATGCCAGTACCTGAGCTTGGATGTCCCTACTTCGAAGCACTCTTTTCTGCTCACTACTGGGGGGGAGAGCCTGGGGACCGTGACCTGGTGGTCTCCCCACAGCGAAGTAGTCCTGTGGCCACTAAGGTTACCGGCCCATCAACCCTTGCTGGGTGCTTTGGTGAAGACCTGGACACACTTAGACTCTGTGCTGCAGGTAATTCTGCATCACCTGCCAGAGGGCACATCCCTAACAGAATGGCTATTCTAGGCAGAAACCTATACACACAGCTGATCCAGAGAAAGGTAAAAAAAAAGTCTTATAAATCCTGGAAAATCAATATCATACAAAATTCTAATAGACATAACAAGAAGAATCCTCGAATGTAGTTAAAGTAGAATAAACTGTTTCTTAAGCTCTTCTTTCTTTATTTCTTGCTGGAAATAAGTTGTATCTGTGACTGTACAAGGATCTGCTGCTCTGTTTGCACATATGTCGTTATCATATTCACATTTACGCTTCACAGCTCCCAATATAATAAAGTACATACAACTTATCACTGACAGCGACGCAACATTAATCAAGCACATTACTAGCACGCTTTGTTGCTTTTCTATTGTGCTAAGTCTAGCATGTCAGGGTGACGAAATGTGGGATAATTTTTCTTTCATGTATGAAAGGATAGAAATGGAAATGTTTCAAGCTGAACTCCAGGCAAACATCTCAATATACCGTACTATTAAAGGATAATATCTGGAACTGTTTAATCACCAAAAGAAAGTATAACTTTGGAGAGCCAATGTTGTGATCTTTGCCAGACAGCTTAGTTGAGTTCTTCACCTTTTCTACAGAAGAACACACCCACTTTGCTGATTGGACAGCAAATTAGTAGCAGAACAGTAATAAGTCATCCTTCTGCTCCCCTATCTGAATATTCATTGTCAGTATATGTGCTAATTGTAAAGTCTGAAGGGGGGTTTACCGTAGGCTGGTATGAAGGGAAATGTGGCTGCTTATACCTGTGACATTTAAAGTAGTATTTGTGCATTTGTGCCAGACAGCTGTCTATGATGACCTCACTAATGTTTGTCTTCAGCCACTGTTTAGCCACTTAGATTGCTGTATGACAATCATTTATTTATTAAGAGTTTGAGGTGACACAGAGACTTGTATTAGGGAAAGAGAACCACCTCTGGCACTCGTAGTGGATAGCTTGCTGATATTACTTGTAAAAGTGAATCCTGTAGGCTCAAGATGCAAGGTTCTGGCACATGCTTGTGCAGATCTTTTTTTTTAAACCATGGCTTATACACTATTGCCACCAGTCTTAGAATTGCCTTCACTCCCTTGTATTATGTCTGTGCTCTGCAGGCACATGGTTAGCACAGAAAATGCAACCCTGGCACATGGTTAGCACAGGAACTACAACCCTGGCACATGGTTAGCACAGGAAGTACAACCCTGGCACATGGTTAGCACAGGAAGTACAACCCTGGCACATGGTTAGCACAGGAAGTACAACCCTGGCACATGGTTAGCACTAAATGTACATTCCTGGCACTTGGTTAGAACAGAAGATACAGACCTGCACTTTCATGACTTGCTTAATTGCTTTGTGACTCCGTTATTGTAAGTTTAGCTGAAGTCTGAAGGCTGAAGTTTGAAAAAAACTTCATGACAGCAAACTATGTTCAGCAAGGACAAGGGAATTCTCAGCTCACCAATGCCTCTCTTGCTTTGTTTTAAGACTACATGCCTATTACCCTAATAAACACTTACATATGGAGCCTTAGATTAAATTACTGACAAGACAAGGCAAAAGCTGAAAGTGAAGGGAACAGACAGCACAAATATAGAGGAGTGGGGATAACCTGCAATGGATCTGGTCCAGGATCAAAAACATTTGTGAAATCCATTCCAAGTTTGCTGGATCACTCGGTTTCTACCATGACATCTTCTCTAGTCTTGGCGAGCTTTAATAAATCAGCCTATCATGTCTCTTAGTGAGGCATTTTGGTATTTTTTTATATTTCATGGGTGCATTTAGTTAGAGGGGGGTGGAGGGAGCAGGATAATGTATCAATGGAGACAGACAGGGAAAGGACTTGTAGGACTTGGCATGGAATATCCATTATAAAACAACGCTTCCCTTTTCCACCAGGCCATTGGGATTTTGTTTTTCAAAAATCTTTATCAGTCGAACCACACCACATACATTGTATGATCTGTTTACTTATTACCACTTAGATTCCATGTTCAGAGATGGTGTGGCCAGAAATATCTCCAGTTTAGGGAAAGATAAATATAATTAGAGACGGCTCTTCACAGCTGGAACAGGAACCGTCTGTAATAATATTTCCCCTTCTCTCCTCCGAAGATGAAAATTGAACAACACTTTTATTGGATGACGATTTAAATCAACAGAAGCTTGTTGCTTTCATGGTCGAAGATTCCATTACGGGTTGTTCCTGCGGTAATAAACATTTGCCGGAGCGGCAGCGTGTCAACCAGACACAATGCTGAATGTAACAATGAGGGAGAAACAGACGGAGAGATCGATCTTCATGACTCCGATGCACACAAGTGCTTTTCTGCCGTTACAAGCCGAGCATACAAGGCGATTAAATAATCAGGACGATTACCCTCGAGGAATATAAATCGCAGGACCGTCCGATTAGAAAAACGCCGTCTATTAGCGCTGAACATGGAGGAGAAAACGGCAGCAGGAGCTGTAAGGACAAAAGAATTTTAGTTGTCGTTTAAAAAGGACGTTTTTTTCAGCTAAGGTATACCAGACATTTCTTCCTGACTTACCTCTTGCCTAAAGCACAATTCTAGGCTAAGCTTACATAGGTAAGAAAGAGTCCGGTGGCATAAATAGTTAACAATTAGGTTTTCTTTATTTTTTTTTAATTGCTCCAGCATTGGGCCTGATTTATTAAAGCTCTCCAATGCTGGGGAGAATACACTTTCATCAGTGAAGCTGGGTGATCCAGCAAACCTGGAATGGATCTAGTCCATGACTCCAAACTCTTGCTAGCAAATAACCATCAATGGATCAACCCGCTTCATTGATGAATGTGTATTCTCTGCAGCCTTGGAGAGCTTTATAAATCAGGCCTATTGTCTTAACATTTCCTTCCATGGTAGGCAGAAGAAGGACCTCTGCACTTTGTGCATAGCCAGAGCTGTCTCTCCAGTGATTTGCAGCAGTTAGAGTTAGCGTTACTAACTGATGAGAACTGTACAGGATCTCTGAAGATAAACCTCTGCTCCAACCCAAAACACAGTAGGCTTGCATTTAGCTAGAGACCAAACAATGGGAGTTTTAAGGTAGTTCAAGATCTGTATTAATAAAAAAAAAAAATACAAGCACCACAAAATATCATAATAATATGTAAATTGCAAATTTTATCTTTGGTTGAAATGAACACAAGCAAAAAACTCTTGAGAGCGCTTTTTATACAACAGCGACTTTGACGATCCCTCAGACATTCCCGGGTGGGAATCAATTACTGTTATTGAAACACATGGACCTAGAAGTTTCTTACAGGGAATGTTTGGGGGAATGACTGATTCCCCGTTTTATAAGGAGAGCCCTTTATTTTGATTATTAAGCTGCGTAGGCAATTAGTAGTTTTTAAAAAATATTCTTACTAAGGCTATGTACACACGAGCAATAATTGTCATTGGAAACTGAACGTTCGATAATCGTTACAAACAAAGTGCACAAAGTCAGGCCCACGACGCCAATGAACGAGAAATGTCTCGGGAAACGAACAATTGTCCTGGTGGATCCGTTCGCTCGCTGATCCTTCACTATCTGTAGTGTGTACAGTCATTTAGTGATCATGGATGGTTCTGTGGTGTGCGTCACTTCCGGCATCATTCAAACGATCGTATCTAGTGTGTGTATATTTATTGGTGGATTATATTTAAACATACAGAATCGTGCACTATACGATCATTCAAAATAATCAGGAGTAATCGTTGATCTGTTGTTAGTCAAACGCTTTCTAACGACAATTATTGCACGTGAATACCTAGCCTTAGATTTAATATTTTTATTTTTTTTTTATTTTATTTGAGTGTTTTGTTTTCCTAAAAGTACCATTGCAAATATATAAACCATTAAAAAAATTGACCTTAATGTTTTTTTTTTTTTAATTTGGGGGCAAAAGAGGTTCTAAATTTTGCTTGTCCCTATTTATTTAAGATTACTCTTTACTTTATGTAAACTCCAGGTAGGTAGATGTAGAACTAAAGTCACATAATGATGAGATCTTCAGAAGTTTATTCTGATTCAGGAATTGGCCCTGTAGATAAAAGTGAAAACTGCAGCAGAGAAAGGTTCTACTCTTCCACATTCTCCCGGAAATTCCTTCCTGTCCCTCGCTCCCTTCCTTTCCTTCCTCTTCCAATGTAATGACTATGATACCATGTTGTACTGTACATGCACTTGGCTCCCAGACTCCAGACACCTAAATAGCAGTTAAAACAGCTAACAGATAAAAGTCTTTTTCTTCACTTAACCTTTATTGATATAAACTGAAAATCTCTTTAATCCACTCAGACTTGGAGCCATCCTTGTACCAGACTTCCATTTCCTCCTTCACTAACGTTTTATCACAAAACACAAATTCTGTTTCTTTCAACAACCATTATAAAAATTACAGGTACAGTAAAAAAACAGACTTCAATGACTATTATCGACACACAAACATGTCAATTTTCTGCCGTACGTGGAACTTGGTGTTCCGAAACCTCTGCCAAATATTTTAAAAGGGTAGAAAATTATAAAACAAAGATTCCTGGATCATAATATTTATCTAACAATGCACCGGCGGATATCAAATGCCAAGGCAAAAAACATTTGCTGTTTTATCTCATTGCTTCTTTAACAAATTAATAAATAAGGAAGTTAGTGAATCAGTGAAATGCCGTGGCTGCCCAGGAAGGTTTGTAAAGGTGCCAACATCACAGAATCACCCGAGTCCACTAAGTTCCAAATGCCCATAGTGAAGGATTTCAGGAGGTTTTTGGGTGAGACTCCCATGTCATGCCAGCCTAATCAAACCGGGGCAGCATTCACCTGAGATAGCATTTGGGTGAATCAAAGGTTTTAAAAGGTTTGACTGGCTGTGGATGTGCAGTGGGGTTGTTAACATTGTATGAATATAAGATAATAATAATAATACTGCCAAAGAGATGGTGCAAAAATAAGTCTTGACGGTGGAGTTGGAAAACTTTGGATTCAGTATTAACAGCCCTTTTATTAGGAAGTGAAGAAAAAACAGGTTAAAGTCAGTATGATAATGGTTTCAACAGAAACAGAACCTCCAAGTTTTGTAAGTTCAGAAAGGAACAGGTGATGCCCCTCGTAGTACTCTTGAGCTAAAAAACGTGGAGCTGCACATATGCAACCCAGTGTATGATTGCAGGAAGAGCTGGGTATGAAGTGAATGAACACGCAGGCACATGGGAGTTACATCATCTCGGCCATTCAAGATGGGGGAAGATCTAGGAGCAGAAGAACAGCAAAAGAGAAGGCAGTACCTGTGACAAACAAGGGAACGGGTGAATGTATTTAAAAAATTGCAATCAGGCAGGTGAGGTCATTGCAGGAACTGTCTGGTCCCAATTTTTTATTTTGAATTTAGTTTTGTGTTACTAATGTTTTTGTTTAGTTGGTGAATGTTGGGTGAAAAGAAAATGTTAGGTGCACACCTGTAGGCAATGGTGACAAAGTACCTAAAGGTAATGGTGACATTCAGTGTGCCACCTCCACATATACTCCACATATACTCCACATGTACTCCACGTGTACTCAGTGCTGCTCTGGCACAGATTCAGAATTCCACCACAGTAGCTGCTTGCATCAGGCAGAAAGGAATATGAGTTTGAACTTTGGAGAAAGCCAGATCATAGAAGAAAGGAGAAAACCGATGTACAGCTAGCCCCAAGATGGACTGTTTAGACAAAGCAAGGGGAGCCCATGGAAAGAGATGCACATGTGCTCAGCCACACTGCGAACAAGTCACTGCACACACTGATGGAAGCAAACCCACTGCTAGGTAGGTTCCTAATGATGGTTTATTAGGAGCCTCGGGCTCTGTTATGTTGTTTTTTCTAGCTTTTAAAAAGCTAAAATATGCAATGATATAGAGTAATTCCATTTTTTTCAACAAATTGATACTAACATGTACCTCACCACCCACATACCCTGTACGTTTAACCCTATTGGAGCCCTCCCCTCGCTCCTGCAGTATTCTGTCCGGTCATTTGACCTCCCTGCAGCCGCATTGGGCATTCCTAAATGCTGCACAATATGGCCCCAAATGAGCAGCATTCTCCTTTGAGCCAATGGCAGACTGATTATAGACACCCAAGGACCCAGTTCACTGAAACAATGGGTTTAATAAATTGATTTATTTATTTATTAAAGCTCTCCAAGACTGCGGAAGATAGACAAGTAAGAACCTGGGTGATCCAGTAAGATTGGAATGGATTTCTTAAAAACCATTTGCTATTATTGGCAAATATTTTCAATCCTGAACCAGATCCCTTCCAGGTTTGCTGGATCACCTAGGTTCTCCCATGATAGTCTAGCTTCTTCAGTCATGGAGAGCTTTAATAAATCAGATCCATTGCATCCACAATCATGGGTTTAATAGACTCAAGTAGGGACTGGCATTGGACCACAGGTAGGAATTTGTGAGGCAGTATTATTGAAATAAAAATATAGGGTATACATATATAAGGCAGGAAAAACACTCTACATTCCTTTCAGTCAAATTCCTTTTTAATAATGGATTAGACCTGGTGTGCAGTAAATTAGCAGAAACACTTTTGGTAAAAAAAATGTAGGTGAAATGTAGCCGGGATCGTCTTTAGAAGCATAACAAATGGGAAAATCTGTCACAATCAATATTTCCAATCACAAAAAAATATGAAATAAGGCCAAAATATCATTTTTTTTCTTTTTTATAATGAGACCCTCTAGATACAAAATATATTGTTTTGCAATCGCAGAACTCCCTATGTAGAGAAAAAAGCTTCTCTGATAGCGGCTGGTCTTTATATGCTGAGAGATTTCTGTATTTAAAAATCTTTTTATTAATACCACGCTATCTTCCAATTAACAGTAATCACCGGCGGTCGGACTGGGTCTTCGAAATGAAATCCCGTCATTTTCCTTCCTCGTCATAGTCCCCACAATAAACGTTCTTGACGGCCTACATCACTTTGTGTCATATTTCATTACATCAAAGCCTTCTGCCATCTGCTCTCATGACAATGTTGACGCTTGGAGTGAATAGGACATTATTCTGATTATAAATTATTTGGTTCTTCTTTAACCCTTGGCATGCAGGATGCAGTACATAAAAAAAGTCAGCAATTATATATATATAACCTAATTGATTTTTTTTTAGCTATGGGTTTACACAAACTTTAATGAAGTGAGTGAAATATCGATATATTGACTTTTTATGCTGAAGCAAAAAAATCCTAAATTTGCTAATCTTTTGCCCACTGTCTATTTCCATGCTGAATTTTTCCATTCTGCATTGAGCATGCCTTCAAACTTTTCCACTTCACAAGTTAAAAAGTTTTGGCATTTCACTGCATAAAACACATTGTAACACCAGCGATCACACATCGATTGTCCTCCAAACATGACAGGTTGGCTTCTCAACTGGAAGTGTACATTATATTTCCTGACTTCATGTGCAGTTAGAACAAAGCACCCCATCCCCGGATATGTTTTATGAGCCAAGCCAGTGGCCTGGGGTTTGGCGTTGAAGTCCAGAAATCTTTGTTCAATGTTTATTTCCCGTTAGAACAGGTATTGTTTGCGCAACTTACTCCCAGAAAAGTCTTTGTAACAAGTCAGCGGAGTAATCCCAAGCCAAACACACGCGGCTTTGTGTACTGAGCGACAAATGTTTCTGCTCAGCAAGTTCAAACTTAACTCGAAACAGGTGAAATTCGCTGAGGAGGACAGAACAACATTCGAAAATAACTTTTGTTGTCTCATTTCTTATTGTTCTCAAAAAACAAATGCTGGAGCTATCACTGACGTATTCTGTGTGCAGGTTATAATGACAAA
>NC_092871.1:2252075-2255870 GCF_032062135.1 Pyxicephalus adspersus | reverse complement strand
AAAAAAAAACAATAAAAAATATTACTGAAACAAACCTGGAAATGATCAGTATGGGAGCTCTTGCTCCATTACTTTGTGCAGCTCTATATGAACTTCTAAGAATAGAACAAAAGGTTGCATCCTGTACACTGTTAGGTTGGGAGCCTTCTATAAAGGACCATGTGGAGCAGAAGAAGCATAATACTCACAAATGGCCAAAAATGTGAAACAAGGCCATATAAAAACATAAACTGGCACACTAAGAAAAATGGAAGGGAGAGGAAAATGAAAGAGGAAAAGACTAAAGCGTTTGGAAAAAAAAAGAAGAGAATAACAAGTAAGGAAGCTATAAGGAAAGCTTTAGAGCAACCCCTAAAAAAAAACCTTTCAGATCTTCAGGGAACCCCCTTTTATAATTACTATATCCACAGCTCACAGTATATTAGCATGGTGGTCAGGTCATGGTAGACATTGCTGGACATTGGTAAGAATGTCAACCTTACAGCCAAAAAGACCATTGGTGTCAACAACGAAACACAAATTGCTCATTGCTCAAGGAACCACTAGCAACCTCTGGAGGAACCTTGGATGAAGAGATAAAAAAGAAGAATTTAATGCAAACATTAAATATCGTACATATAGGGTTAGGCTGAGCAAAGACAAGTGGTAGAAACATCCGTTCATTGGTGGTTGCAGGTGGCTGGCACCTTGCTAGCCATTAAGAAGCCCTAACTTGCTGGTATTTAATGAGCCAATGAAGGATTCATCCACAAATGTGCAGCAAATTAAGACTCTAAAAATCTGTTTCAGAAATAATTATTAAAAAAAATGAATATTTTTGGTAAACTTTGTTTTTAGTATACAAACCTTTTCTAAAAAGTCCACATTGTATACTGTTTGTTGGATTGCTATTACAAATAGTTTGTTTTATTGGTGTTTCCGCTAACGTTCCACTTCCTTATAATTAACTTTGGGATCTTTGCTGCCTTCGCCATCAGCTAAGTGATATTTTTTTTAATTCAAATTTGCTGATCTCACAAAACGCTCCCTTATACACTCCCAAAATCCCATTTGGGCACATTTAAAGAGAGAGATTAATGAATGGATGGCAGGATTTCTATGAATCAAATATTTCTGCTCGTCAGACACCAGGAGCATCCAGAGGGCTGATATCCAGAGATGTAAGATGCATGAAGTGTGAGACTTGATTGAAAGTTAAGTCTCATCATTGTAAATGACTGGCAGCAGGTGGAAAATGAATAGCGCCAAATGGTGGCTGAGTCCCTTGTCACCGGCGTGACACCAATATAGAGAAGTCTATTTACAGATGTGAATAAAGCAAGATAATAGCGTCATTATGTGTGCTGTCCACAAATGTGCCAATAAAGAGCTTCTCCACTTACAGCTTGAGATTGGAGGTCTCACCCATGTGTGCCCCTTCCCCACCAATCAGATAATGATGTATTGCTTGCTCTTAACTGAAAATATGATATGTTTATGTATTTAAACCAATTCAGTGTCTGTGTACAGCTTAAAGATCAAAGTAAATCAGCAAAATTAGTATTAATATGCTAAAAAAAATACATTTTTTTTGCATATCTGGTTTTAGGTTCAATGACATTACCATGAAGTCTTTGCAATTCAGTCAATTTGCCAACAGTGTTCTATGCATTGCGTCCTGAAAACAAGAAGCGTGGATAAGATGCTGAATCACCAAGACTGAAAGAACCAAAATGTAATGATTGAATAAATGATTGGGGTGGGACAGTCAAGCTGGGGAAGATAAGGCTACATGATGGTTGGATGTGTTCCAGCCAGCAATTGTGCTATGTTCTTTGATTGACTGCGACTTTTCCAAGACAGGAGAAGATACACTTCGGGGTCACCTTGGTGATAAGGGAAATGGGGGAACCTTGGTGATTCTCCTATAATGTTCTTTCTTCTCCTAGGTTCTCCTAGTCTTGGAGAGCCTTATTAAATCTGGCTCATTGTGAGACGTTGTGTGCAAATCAGTGTAAGCAATTTCACTACATTTATGCAAGATACAAGGGAAGGCTGGAGAACAGCTTAATGTGTAACATCAAGATATTTATATGATATGATATGAGCCACTCCATGACCACTAGATAGAGAGAACGAGGGTAAAGCAGGAGGTTAATGACCACATGAGTGCATAGAATTACTAAAAATTAGGGTGTTTTATGGGGTTTTCTTACGGGTAATGTCAGCCCAATGTGAAGTAAGTTATAACAGTTGGGTTTGTGTAGCCCTGCCATCTACTTTGATTACCAATAATATTTTTGGGGTTTTAATTGTTGTTCTGCTATTCTAGTAGTATTATTTTCACTAGTAATCATCCACTGTCACTGTACAGCTTGTTGTTAAAAAACCCCACCCACTGTCTTGTATGGTGAATATATAATACAACATGTTGGACATATTTCCTTCCTAATACTAGCCAATACCATAGATGTAATCCTCCAAGAAATTAAAAGTATTCAGGCCCCCTTTTGTTTATTTGCAAGTCTCCCAAAACAACAAACAGAAAAATATTAGCCGTCTGGCTCCTGGCTACCTCACTATTTAGTACTTTGGACAAAGCATAAGGCAGAGCTCATAAGAAAACAGGGCAACTTACAAAATTGGGAAACTGCCCTTGGTAACGGTAATGCAGAGCTCCTCCATCTTTAGCCCCCAGATACACATTGTGTACAGAAGACCTCTATCCTTACACCTGTTAGCCTAAATAACACACCTGTGCCACACCCTGTACAGGTAGAATAACCTAGACATGGACCAGGTGATCTGAACTTTTTTTACATTTGCAGGTCAATTTGAAAAGTTGTGACATCAATAAAAATAAAACAAAGCTGTATTTGGGCTGTTAGTAAAGGGGCGGACAAAGCCTCCTGTTTCCTCGCTCCGTAAGAGTTAATGTACCTTGAACACATCGCTGGGATGAACTTCTTTTATGGCTCAATTTTATCAGTTTCTGATAAATGCAAATTTTCGTATTAGTAAAATGGTCCAGAGACTTTAATCCGCCCTCCATTTTATTGAGCCAAACTAAAACCACCTCTCCGTGACTGAGAAGACGCCATTTAAAACGAGTTTGCAGAGATATTGTCAGTATAAGTAAGTGCACGCTGTAGAAAATTCCCCCAGAAAATGGTGCGGGAATAAAAATCAGCATAAAGTGCGCTCTTCCATCACTAATTTCAATATTTGTGTTTGGAGCAATTTAGAAGCAGCTATTCTGAATGTAAATGGTGCGATGCATAAAGAAAACAGCCATTAAGGCATGAAAATTTCTTAGTTAAAAATCAAATATGTATTGTAAAAAAAATAACACAACTATATGGCGGGTGTAACATTTAATAGGCAATGGGCTATTGTTGCTGCCATATAAAGGGTGGGTGATGGCTGTAAAATTCTATTCTGCTAACACTGGATGCAGCTGCATATACTTATTGGGGTAGATTGAGTCAATTGAGTCAATGGAAGACTAATTTACAGTGTTTTTGTAGTTTTTTTGGTCTTTTATTTGTTTTATTTGCCCCTATGGTTTACAGAGAGTCAGCAGCATTTAAAGGAACCCTGTTCCCATTGACAATTTCTTGACATACAGGATTAGATGTGAGAGTTTAAAAAAATAATCTGCTAGTGTTAGTATTAGACTACTTAAAATTAACCAGGATTTTCAACACAGCATTTGACTCTCAGATCATTCAAAGTCTGACTACATAGACTACAACTACTAGGAGACTTGTACTTGGACTTCTGATATTCTGCAGCAACTTGAGGTGGAGTTGAACC
>NC_092871.1:2250832-2251320 GCF_032062135.1 Pyxicephalus adspersus | reverse complement strand
CATTTCCATAATCCAATTACAATGCTGCTACACCAGATTCTACAGTGATGCTGAACCAGACCTAAAAATGGCTCCCATTTTGAGAGCTTGCATGCTGGAAAGTCGGAGTCTGGCATCATCTCTAACTGTCCAAATCCATTAATGCTGAACATCCAGGACCCTCTAACTTGCTGGGCCTGTAGGTAACTTTGATGTAGGTCACCCTCCCACCTCTCCATACCCTCTTCCCTATCTCACAGGCCTGCTTAGTCCAGAAGAAACCAAAAATTCAATCAATGAAAAGCTGCAACCGCACAACATGCCCATCATGTCATCTTGATGCGATAATCATTGTCTCAGAATAGGCTGAGCTGCATTATTTCCCAGCAATTAGTATAACGAGAAGCTTTACCTAAATTATTTCTGATGAGCTTATCTCTTTCACTTTGTGTCCAACATCAGCCTGGTGGACACCTGCCAGCACCTTGTCATGACAAGTCGCTATCCGA